>NC_037675.1:6090218-6144686 GCF_003255815.1 Theropithecus gelada
TTTTTTTTTTTTTTGAGACGGAGTCTCGCGCTGTGTCACCCAGGCTGGAGTGCAGTGGCGCGATCTCGGCTCACTGCAAGCTCCGCCTCCCAGGTTCACGCCATTCTCCTGCCTCAGCCTCCAAGCAGCTGGGACTACAGGCGCCCGCCACCACGCCCGGCTAGTTTTTTGTATTTTTAGTAGAGACGGGGTTTCACCATGTTAGCCAGGATGGTCTCGATCTCCTGACCTCGTGATCCACCCGCCTCGGCCTCCCAAAGTGCTGGGATTACAGGCTTGAGCCACCGCGCCCGGCCCACACCAACCATTTTACAAACAGAAAACATTCAATCCAAAACCACGATGCCCTGAACAAGACAACAAAAAATAAATCTGCAGATATAAAAATAATCCTGAAAGCAGATAATGTAGCACCTGTATGGTATCAACACAGAAACAGCAGCACAGGGCTTTAAAATGTCCTAATCATGCACTGGCCAAAAAGGCTGAACCATGAAAAGCTGCTATAAAATCCTGACACCAGACAAATTTAAGAGGCACCCTGAACTTCTCATTGCTCTGTTCCCGGGGATAAGTTAGCCCAAGATGAAACAGAAAGGCTTAAGTACCTCATGCCCCACATCATCTATACTCTGAAACTGGTCATGGAGTATTCAAAATTCACAATGCAATAAAAATAGGAATACTGTAAGTTGTAGGTCATGGTAGAAATTCTGCCACACAAAATTCAATTATATTGGAAATGTCTCTCTGCTGAGGCTTTTAAAAGAGCCAGATTTTAGGCAAAAAATAAGACAGACTCTACCCCTGTCTCCCATAAGATCAAAGAAAGTATTTCCTGCTTGGGGCAGGAGCTCTGAACAAGGGCAGTGAGAACCACTACAGAGGTTATGGGTCCTGCCAGAGATGACCAGAAGGTGTAAATGCTCAAAGCAACGAGTAACAGCGAATGAGAAGCCCTTCCACCAAAATGTTGAGAAAAGAGAGTGAGAAAGAGAGAAAGGGGCCCTTATTACTACACAAGCAGAGAAATGAAAACTATTATTCTAAAATGGCTGATCTCTAGAACAGCTTAAACAAAAACCAAAATTCAGAATCAACTCAAGAAAAACAAAGCATAAGAAGGTGCGATTTAATGAAGTGATAATCTTTGGTTCAATCTAGAAAACAAGTAAAAACAAGAGAAAATCAAAGGTGACTGGATTCCTCCTAAAAATGAAAGTGGCAGGCATCTTTTCATCAAAAGGGAATTGACTGGCACAGTGAGAGTGGCTATTTGTCAGACCTGTGAAGGCGATAAAGGAAATGAAGGTGAGAGTAAAAAGGAAAGAAAGTGAATGACCCTGACTAAAATGAGAGGAAAAAGACCATTCCATTGTACTTGCCATCTGGTTTATTTCAAGCTTTGGAAAAGAACAAGAAAAACGCAGATAAACCAGTGAACCAGCTAGATTGCCAGCACGGATCAGTCACACACTTCTGCTTCTGCCAGGCCAGGCAGGCGCTGCTGGTGCTCCCCCTACTCGAATGACTAAGTAACTTGCTTAAATGCAGTTGACACACGATCCCTGAACTTCCGAAAAGCGCTTAATACAGTGGCTCATAAAATCTTAATCTAAAAATGTTCATCCATTTAGAATCAAGCTGCATCACACGCATCGCTGGGGAGGAGGGCTGCAGAGAGGGAATACATATTTGGAAGAACACCATGGACATGGTATCATCCAGGACTTTACCATTTCGAGGGATTCCCACCCCTCGCTGCCCGCTTTTAAAGATAATTTTAAAAGGTTCAGAGCCTAAGAAGAATGTAACTGCAAGTGGGGAACTAACATAGAAACTGAATTACCTGAATCAGAAAAAATAAGTAAGATATATGCAACGTGACTTGGAATCCCCTTGAAGCTGTCTGTGTTAAAATGAAATCTGGAATATGTTTAATGAATTGGGGGGTGGGGGGAAGGGGAATGGGGAAAAATTAGCTCTTGATAGAGTATTGGGTGGTGGATATGAAGAAAAATGTATAAAAAGGCAACAGAATATCATATCTAGCAAATCTATTGTGCTTACCCTGTGCCAGGTACTGTTCTAAATGCTTCAGATGTAGTAACTCCATGCCCTTCTCAAAGCAACCTTCTAACATAAGTATCATTATTATTTCTGTTTTAGAGGTGAGGAAACAGAGGCACAGAGAGGTTAAGTAGCTTGCCCAAGGTTGCACAGCTAGTAAGAGGCAGGGCTAGGATTCAAATCCAGGCACTCAGGCACCAAAATCTGTCCCCCTAACCCCTCTGGGCTTCCCTAGAACTTAAAACACTGAGAATAGGCAAACTAAGAGTGAAGTAAGTCATGCACTGGCTAGATCTAAAGTCAAGAGATCAACCCTTAGTCATGGGCCTGTGATGACCAGCCAGCCCTGTGACCACCCCAGGCCTCAGTTTCCTCACCTGTGCATTGAGGAGACTGAATTAGAGTCTATCTAATTAGATTTAGATAGAGATGAGCTCTATCCAAGGTGCCTTCAGCTCTAAAATGTCACAAGTCCGTGCTGACTACCAGCTGTATATGGATTGGTCTGCTTTCTGACTAGATATTCAAAGATTAATTCATCCTAAAACACACAGCAAGTTGTGTTAAGATTCCTTCTCTGCCTCCTGACCTTTAGAAGATTATTATGTTCTCTCTATTCAGGCAAATGACAGAGGGTAGTGAAGGATTTCTCTTTTGGACTCTGCTTAATGGGGCTGTAAGGAAACGGCCTTCGAAAAGCTCTGGGCACAGGTGTTGATGACTCTGCCAAACCTGCAGTCTCTCCAGGTCCCTCTATGGAGCCTGTTCTTGGAACCTGCCTTTGGATTTGGTTGCTGGAATGCAGGTGAAACTGACAAACTGGAAGTCGAGCAACCAAACTAGAGGGATTGGGAAGATTAAGACAGTGGTCCATGGGAGTTCAAATTAAGGAGTTTCATGGCGGCTAAACAAACCTCTATCTTTTTGTATAATCCAGTCTCTTTGCTAACACCCACTCTTGAGAGCTGAAACCTCAAAATTCATTATGGGTGAATTTAACAGCCACTTGGAACCTAATCGACCCCCAGAAGTACTATCCTCAAGCTAGGCATTAAAGGCCACTTAGAGTGCATCTGTGGGTAGAGAAGGCCCTTACAGATGGGTCATGCAGTCCTCCCTTGGGAGTCCTAAGCATCCCGCACAGGTGGCTGTCATCCGGCCACTGCTTGGACATTGCCAAGGTCGAGGCGCTAGCTGCCCGGCCTGGCAGGCAGCCTCCTGCGCTGCTGGACAGCTCTAGATGTGGGAAAAGCTCACGAAGCGCCTAGAACAGTGCCGGTCGCCAGGCTGAACTCGGTAAATGTGCTTCCAAATGGGTCAAAAGCTGCCTCCCTAGAACTTAAACCCACTGGTCCTGGGTGCGCCCCTGAAGCCCCGAAACACAGAGGTCTCTCGGTTATCTCGGGTTGTAATCAGGACCCTCGGCCCTCTCCTCCCAGGTGCGCATCCCGGACCTTCTTCCCCAAGCCTGAACCGGCAGACCCCTCCCCAGACCCCAGAAGCCCCAGGAGTGAGCACCAATGGGGGAATGGCAGCCAGAGAGGCCGCGGTTGGGATTATCCCCAACCTCGGTTTCCCGGGCAAGAGGGGACAAAGGGCCTCAGGAAGGCGTATCCCCCGCCGCGATCTGGGCTGTCCCCGCCACTGGGCAAGCCAGCCCTCTAGACCCCCACGGCGCCATATGACAGGCCCCCGAGGATCCCCTCAGGCTGCGGCGTGATGGGCCGAGCTACGCCGGGGAACTCGGGGCTCGGAGATTCGGTTCGACGGGTCCGGCGTGCGATCCCTGCTCCGCGGAGCTCGCTCGGCCGTGGCTTTACCTGCGTGTGATTGACTACAGGTGCTCAGCTCGCCCCCAGTCTGGTTCCCGCAGCTTCCCGGCTACCGGCGGCGCTCATGGATATACAGCCGGAACCCCTGGCCAGTGCAGCTCCCGCCGCTACCGGCCCCGCCCAAGTAACTGCCGCCACGCCCCTGACGACCGCTTCTGCCACGCCCCCAACCGCGGAAACCGCTTGTTCATTGGGCAGTTTAGCCGCTTCTCCACTTGCCCCGCGCGCTCATGGCATTACGAGGGAATCCACTGGTCAGCGAAGCTGCTCCTCAGAGTGGAGGCGGGATTCTTAGGGGAGAGCTCCTCAACAATTGGCTACATTTGACGGCTTTAGTCCAGGGACCCAGACGCTATTGGATAAGGCCAGCCCGGAGTGGGCGGGGAAAGGGGAGGAGGGCTTGAAGATGGGTAGTGTTTGCTGTCGATGGGGGCGGGGTGAAGAGAGGCGTAATTGTGACCGCAAGCTGCTTTAGAGGGCTGGGTAAGGTCAGGTGTCGACTGGGGCTCAGAGGAATGAGGTCGGCCGGTAGCTCAGCTGCGGGGCTCTGATGGGTCCACGCCGACTGACTGACTCACGTATACTCAAATTTCGCAGGGGGTGAAATTTGAGGTCATATCCCGGGAGAGAGGAAGAAGGGTCGTGAGTCACCGAACCCCAAGGAGAGGAAAAGATGTGGAGGCAGCGACCTATGGCCTCTTCCAGCTCCGGACGGGGGATGGGGACGCTCTGGGCAATATGGGCCTCAGTTATTGTCCCACTGCCCTTTCAACCCTTAAGCAACCCAGTTGGAGGCCGCCTGGAAGAATGTAGCCTTTGAACTAGGGCCTGAAATTGGGGCTCCTACCGGTTGTGTGGGCTTGGGAAAGTCACTTACCTTCCTGCATGCTCCCTGATTTCTTCACTTGGCAACTGAGGGTAGCAATAGTAGTTGATGAGAAGATTAAATAAACTCTGATAAACGCCAACAGTGGCTGGCACTCAACAGGCATTCAATGAAGGGTGATTCTTCACCCATCACCCACTCACCTCATCCGGCTGGGAAACTAGGCCCATTTCTAAAATTCTATGAGCCTGAAACTGCTTTTGCAGTGGCATGTCGTGTACCAAGAATAGAACACTTGAGCGACTTGAAATGCAACCCCTGTAGGGCAGAGAAGGCCACCCTACCAAGGTCCCATAGGGCTGGGAGACAGGGAGCACGGGATGAAGTGAGAGGAGCGATTTAGTCAGAGAAGGGAAGTGGTGTTTGTTGCCATGTAAATTTTTCCCAACATATTTCAGGTTGTGACAAGGAACAATGGGCTGGCTCAAGTTTTATGAAGCGTGACCAAACAACATCCTCTGAAGGCTGATCAGCACCGGACTAGAAATCACTGCATGAGCTATATCCGTCAGAGACCCCTGAAACCCATTCCCCATTCTGAAGGTGTAGACATCACAGACTGTGGACAGAAATAGCTTCTCAGACTTGAATGTAGCCCCAGACCCTTTGTGTCTCCCTTTGAAAGAACTCACAGCCATGGTACATCAGAGTGAAGGAGAAGAAAGAATCCTTTGCCATTGCTCTATTTTTCATTCAGTTGTCATGTTACCTTGAAAATAAAGGTTTCATCTCAGTGTTTATATATTCCTCTGTATTCTCTTTCATCTTGGGGGAAAAAAAAAAAAAAAAAAACCCAGGCTTCAGTAGCAAAGTCTGTTAGTGATGAACCCCATCATCCTGACTCTGAGTTAAAACAGTTTGGACTTCCAAAAAACAGCTTTAAATTTATCACTAGATAAGTATATAAGGTAATGCATATGTTAACTAGCTTGGTTTAGCTATCCCACAATGTATACATGTATCAAAACATGGACCGCTGCAGTGGCTCACGCCTGTAATCCAACACTTTGGGAGGCTGAGGCGGAGCCCAGGAGTCTGAGACCAACCTGGGCAACCTAGTGAGACCCCGTCTCTACAAAAAATTTAAAAATTAGCCTGATATGGTGGTGCATGCCTGTAGTCCCAGCTAGTGGGGAGGCTGAGGCAGGAGGGTTGTTTGAGCCCAGGAAGTTGAGGCTGCAGTGAGCTATAGATTGTACCACTGCATTCCAGCCTGAGCCACAGAGTGAGACCCAGTTTGACAAATAAACATAATAACGTGATAAACATAAATAAGTAAAGCATGTTGTACATTATAAATATATACAAATTTTGTCAATCAAAAATTAATAATTTTAAAAATAGGCTGGGCACAGTGGCTCACGCCTGTAATCCCAGCACTTTGGGAGGCCAAGGCAGGAGGATCACCTGAGGTCAGCAGTTCCAGACCAGCCTGGCCAACACGGTGAAACCCCATCTCTACTAAAAATACAAAATTAGCTGGGCTAATTTACAGGGTGGCACATGCCTGTAATCGCAGCTGCTCAGGAGGCTGAGGCAGGAGACTCGTCTGAACCCAGGAAGCAGAGGTTGCAGTGAGATTGCGCCACTGCACTCCAGCTTGGACGACAGAGTGAGACTCCGTCTCAGAAAAAAAAAAAAAAAAAAGATTTGTCACTAGTTTTGGAGGGGTGTGTACACATATCTATGCACACATTTGGTTCTGATCCACAGTTTTCTGGTTCTTGTCTTTAAATAGTGCTGCTTGGTAGCCATACACATGGCTGCATGCATGCTACGGAAATAGGCCCAGCCCAATACGGGTTTGCTTCTGCCTGTGTTTGTTAGGCCCTGAAAAGCATGAAGTGGCTCCAGAGATTCAGGATGATTTCTCCAACTTGATTCAGAGCCACGAAAAGCAGCTGTTAGGAGTATATTGCAGATGGGCTCACCATTGTGTAAATGGCTTTTTTCTCCCATCTCAGGAACATAGGTTCAGCCAATGCTTCCAGTAAAGGACATCTATCCAGTTCAGGAATTCTAAAACACAATTGTGTCACAGAGGCTCAAAAAGAGGCACAGACGGAGCCCAGGAACAGGAGGAAGAGTGAAAGGATCCGGGCATCTTCTCTGCAACTCAGGCAGGCTTAAAGAATGATCCATTATCATTTTCCAGCGCACAGAACTGTTTCCTTAATTGTCTCTGGTTTCTGTTTCCTCCCCTCTGCTTGCAGTCTTGCCATATTCTGTTTAATCATATTATTTCATTCTATAAATCATTTCCGAGGGAGGCCATTTAGGAGACAAAATGGACTTATTTTTGCCTTCAAGTTTTTTTTTTTTTTTTTTTTTTTTTTTTTTTTTTGAGACAGAGTCCCGCTGTGTCGCCCAGGGTGGAGTGCAGTGGCCGGATCTCAGCTCACTGCAAGCTCCGCCTCCCGGGTTTTTACGCCATTCTCCTGCCTCAGCCTCCCGAGTAGCCGGGACTACAGGCGCCTGCCACCTCGCCCGGCTAGTTTTTTGTATTTTTTAGTAGAGACGGGGTTTCACCGTGTTAGCCAGGATGGTCTCGAACTCCTGACCTCGTGATCCGCCCGTCTCGGCCTCCCAAAGTGCTGGGATTACAGGCTTGAGCCACCGCGCCCGGCCTTTGCCTTCAAGTTTAGTGGCCCATTGAGATTGAGGATTTGGTGAGCCTTGGCCTAACATAAGCAGGTGTTGGGATGTGGCTGTAAAGTGAATTTTCAAAACCATGACAGTACCTTGTTATAAAAAAGAACAAGGGAGACGGTTTGCCCCAGTCACTTTCTGGGATGGCTAAAGCTGCAGGACTTCATTAAAGTAGAACTGCTTCTAACCAACTGGAGCCTCTGCAGGATTTCCTAACCTGAGAAAGTCCTCAAGGTACTCTGGGAGACAGCAGGGAGCAGCGGTTGGAGCAGATAATGTGTTCTATTTATTCTCTTCAGGGAAAATCAGCAATTCACTCAGTTTGTCATTTTTGTTATTCTGCATCCATGGGGGATGGTTCAGAGAAATGGGATTTGGAAGCTCTGCCGCTGGGGCTTGGATCCTGGTTCCATCCTTCCTAGCCTTGTGACCTTGGGCAAGTACAGCACGTCTCTGTTCCCACTTTCTTCTGTAAAATGCAGAGGACAGTGAAGTGCTTGTCTCATGGGTTCCTTTGAGTGGCAGATGAGTTCACAGATACAAAGTGCATCAAACAGTACCTGGCACATACCTAAAAATGTTAAATAAATGTTTGCCATAGCTATTATAGGAGCCCATTTCAGAATCTCCCTCTAAGGTCCTCACTCATTTTTTAAGTTCTAGCCCTCAAGAAGTAGTGACCACAGGATTCAGGATTTTCAGAAAATATAGATAGACTTTATTTTTTTTTTTTATTTTTTTTTTTTTGAGACGGAGTCTCGCTCTGCCGCCCAGGCTGGAGTGCAGTGGCCGGATCTCAGCTCACTGCAAGCTCTGCCTCCCGGGTTCACGCCATTCTCCTGCCTCAGCCTCCCGAGTAGCTGGGACTACAGGCGCCCGCCATCTCGCCCGGCTAGTTTTTTGTATTTTTTTAGTAGAGACGGGGTTTCACCGTGTTCGCCAGGATGGTCTTGATCTCCTGACCTCGTGATCCACCCGTCTC
The DNA here is from genome assembly GCF_003255815.1 of Theropithecus gelada. Taxonomy (NCBI): domain Eukaryota; kingdom Metazoa; phylum Chordata; class Mammalia; order Primates; family Cercopithecidae; genus Theropithecus; species Theropithecus gelada. The sequence continues at coordinate 6,098,638 of NC_037675.1, forward strand.
GGCCTCCCAAAGTGCTGGGATTACAGGCTTGAGCCACCGCGCCCGGCCGACTTTATTTTTTAAATCTGTTTTAGGCCAGGTGCCATGGCTCATGCCTGTAATCCCAGCACTTTGGGAGGCTGAGGTGGGTGGATCACTTGAAGCCAGGAGTTTGAGACCAGTCTGGCCAATTGGCAAAACACTGTCTCTACTAAAAATACAAAAATTAGCTGGGTGTGGTGATGTGTGCCTGTAATCCCAGCTACTCAGGAGGCTGAGACAGGAGAATCGCTTGAACCTAGGAAGTGGCGGATGCAGTGAACCAAGATCGCACCACTGCACTCCAGCCTGGGCAACAGAGGGAAATTCTGTCTCTAAATAAATAAATAAAGCAGTTTTAGGTTTACCACAAAATTAAGTGGAAAGTACAGAGAGTTCCTATATACACACTCTCCAACACATGCAGGATTTTGTTTTTACTAGCAAAATCTCACCAGGTTCTCACCACCTGGTGCGAGAAACTTTTCCTTTGGAATGTGGTTACCAAAAATGGTTTGAGGACTGAGTAAAGGTTTTTGAGACTAGACCTCATCAGTGTTCATTGTGAGGGAAATGGAAAGGATGAGGCTAAGAGAATAACAGTAAAAGCTGCAGTCTGGAGGTTCATAAAGTATTCCTACAGTTGTGACATGGTGCAGTCTGAGGGATCGAATATTGTGGCTTTATTGTCACGCCCAGTGCAGCCTGCATGCAGTCTAGGAAGGAGGTTCAGAATGCCCTGTAAGCAGGTCCACTGTCTGGCTTCTTATTGGTAATGGAGATGAAGTTTGTTTAGAGGCTTTAAGTCCCAGCATGCGATAGTTCCATGAGGACAAACTATGATCAATTTCAAAAATGTGGTCCTTTTGTTATTAGAAAAGGCTTTCTGGTGGCCAGTGAAGACGATCATGAAAAATAACCTTGTCTGTGATTTGGGCTGCTTTCTTAAGCTATATGTGAGTTGTCTATAGTAAAATCATAAGATGAACACACCTGGCTTATGCCTGTTGTCCTGGCAAAATTTTAATAGTGCCCTCCTTCCCATCAGGTGATTCTCAAATAGTCCCAATGTGGATGATACATTTTATGGTAATATTTATACTTACATATATAGGACCTAGTACTAAAAATGCTCATGAAACACACAAACACACACACACGCACGTGCATGCCCGCACACACAGATGAAAAAGTGTTCTAATCTTATAATCAGATACAGAATATCTGACAGGTGACTGGCTAACGATGACGTGTTAGTCACCATGCATTCCTCTTCCTGATGTCATTCTTAATTACAGAAATAAAAATTGAGTTATTCATACTATTAATTGCAAAGGAGTCGATAAAACTTGTGTATTAAATAAGCTCATCATACACCCTTTCCTACATAATTTTAGGTTATTGAGCTATTTCAAAACTATTTCCGGAGAAGGCGAGATGCAGCGTAAAAAAATAACAACAACAACAAAAACCCCACCAAAAAAAAAAACAACAGGTGGGCACAGTGGCTCACACCCGTAATCCCAGCAGATTGGGAGGCCCAGGCAGGTGGATCACTTGAGGTCAGGAGTTCGAGACCAGCCTGGCCAACATGGTGAAACTCTGTCTCTACTAAAAATACAAAAATTAGCCCTGCGTGGTGGCAGGTCTCTGTAATTCCAGCTACTTGGGAGGCTGAGGCAGGAGAATCACTTGAACCCGGTAGGCGGAGGTTGCAGTGAGCCAAGATTGCACTGAGATTGCACCATTGCACTCCAGCCTGGGCAACAGAGTGAGACTCTGTCTCAAAAACAAAAACAAACAATTTCCATCTTTCCAGAGACCCCTATATTGTTTTGCCATATATTTAAATTAATTTACAAAACAGTAAACATTTTTTACTAAGCAAGACATCTAATACTAGAAAGACAGACAGAATCATAAAGTCCCATTCATTCCTTGGTGGGGATGGATATAGGACAAATGGGAAATATTGACGAGATAACTCAAAGGACCGAGCAATAAGCACAGAGTGCCATCAGTGTCAGCAATAATTATTCAGAGGAGGCAGCAATTTCTTCTGACTTGGATTATTGGAGATTTGAATTGGTTTTTGAAGGTCTATGGGCTGAATCTGGCAGGGCAGCATTGGCAGTGAGGGAGCATGGCATTCTAGGTAGGCCTCTGAGTGGATCAACACAAGATAGTTTGTCCAGAGCAGAGTCAAATTGGGGCCTAGCAGGCGAGAAGATGAACAAATGGATGGGGCCAATGGTGGAGGCAAGATAATGCCTTCGTCTTAGTTAATGGCTTCATCTCAGCCCTTTGGGTATTTGGATATCCTCACATAGTTGCAGAGCAAACATCCCAAACTCCAGGCATCTGCAAACTATGTAGATAATTTTGACCCTATCTCTTTACTCTCTGCTTTATTTTTTTTTTTTTTGTCTTTTTTTTTTTTTTTTTTTTTTCCTTTTTGTGGAGAACGGGGTCTCGCTATATTACCCAGGCAGGTCTCGAACTCCTGGGCTCAAGCTATCCTCCCGCCTCTGCCTCCCTGAGAGCTGGGATTACAGGCGTGAGCCACCGCGCCCGGCTCTGCTTTATTATTTACTTAATAATGTCATCAAATTGACTCAACTTTTAAAATGAAATACCTTATTGAGCCCCATCCTAAACCAGTGGTTCTCAACTGGGGGTAGTTTCGTCCCTCAGGGGACACTTGACAATATCTGTGATTGTCACAACTGCAGGGGTGCTGTTGACCTCTAGTGGGTAGGGGCTAGAGATGCTGCTAACCACCCTTCAGTTCCCAGGACAGCCCCACAACAAAGAATTATCCCAAATGTCAATAGTGCTGAGGTTGAGAAACCCTGTGGGCCAAAGCAGTAATATCTGTGATATTGCAGGCTTGAAGTGTGATTATAGTTATTCTAATTACATTAAAATCATTTCATAAGGATTACATTTTATTATTTATTTTTATTTATTAATTTTTTGAGACAGAGTCTTGCTCTGTTGCCCAGGCTGGAGTACAGTGGCACAACCTTGGCTCACTGCAACCTCCACCTCCTGGGTTCAAGGGATCCTCCCACCTCAGCCTTCCGAGTAGCTGGGATTACAAGCGTGTGCCACCATGCCTGTCTAATTTGTGTGTGTGTGTTTTTAGTGGAGATGGGTTTTCACCATATTGGCCTGGCTGGTCTTGAACTCCTGACCTCAAGTGATCCCCCTGCTTCGGCCTCTCAAAGTGCTGGGATTATAGGCTTGAGCCACCAGACCCAGCCAACTATTACATTTTTAAATATTCTTCCATGTGCTACTCTATAATCATCTCTTGTATCACAATGCGGACATGGCATTTAAGTTAAATTTGATTCAAGATATTAGTATGCCAATGTTCATAGCAGCATTATTCATAATGGCCAAAACGGGGAAACAACCCAAATGTCCGTTGATGGATGAAGGGATAAATAAAATTGGTAAGTACAAATAATGGAATACTATTTAGCTTTCAAAAGGGATGAAATTGGCCAGTGCAGTGGCTCATGCTTGTAGTCCCAGCATTTTGGGAGGCAGAGGCAAGAGGATTGCTTGAGCCCAAGAGTTCAAGACCAGCCTGGGCAATACAGTGAGATCTTGTCTTTACAAAAAAGTAAAAAAAAAAAAAAAAATTAGCTGGGCGTGCTGGCATGCTCCTGTAGTCCCATCTACTTGGGAGGCTGAGGTAGGAGGATCGCTTGAACCCAGGAGGTTGAGGTTGCAGTGAACTGTGATTGTGCCACTGCACTCCAGCCAAGGTGACAGAGTGAGACCCTGTCTCAAGAAAAAAAAAAAAAAAATGAAATTCTGACACATGCTGCAATATGGATGATACTTGAAGACATTATGTAAAATGAAATTAGCCAATCACAAGAGGACAAATATTGTATGATTCCACTTACATGAGGTGCCTAGAAGAGTCAAATTCAGGCCGGGTGTGGTGGCTCATGCCTGTAATCCCAACTATTCGGGAGGCTGAGGCAGGAGAATCACTTGCACCCAGGAGTGGGAGGCTGCAGTGAGTTGAGATTGGGCCAACGCACTCCAGCCTGGGCGACAGAGAGAGACTCTATCTCAAAAAAAAAAAAAAAAAGAAAAAAAAAGTCTCCTTTCCTCTTTACCTTATCTCTTTATTAAGCTGTCAGCCTGCTATGGTATCACATCCAGCTGTTAAGCCTCCACCAACTGCTGGCTGATTGTCCTTTTGTGTTTGACAATCCCCTGGAGGCATGAATTGCTCCTGTCTTGTATGTTAAATTTGAGCCCCTTTGCAAGGGTAATCTTTCAGGTCAGTCTTTGAGGCTTATGCTAACTAACACCAGGAGGGCTCTTCTTAGCTGATGCTTTCCCTGGTTCTCTCCAGGACACTTCTAGCTGGTCTACAGTTCAGCTTGTTGCTTGAATGGAGTTCCCAGGCTCCTCTTAATTGCTTACCAACAAAATCTTCATTGTTTTTGAGAACACCCTTACACTTGAACTTTCCCACATTGTGTTCCACATAAAGTGTTCTCTTGGGAAGAACTTCAGAGGTCTCTGTATCTATGGCCTGCCTCTCCCCTTGGGCAAAACCTCTGCACCACTGCTCTGGAGCTTGGGGAACTCAGGCAGAGACAGTGGCCCCCTTATCTCAGGATGACAATCCTGCTTTATGAGCAGAGTGCTGGACAGAGCGGTGGCTTTTGCTCTTCTGGGCTTGCCTTTCCTGTAAAGAATCTCTGCCCCATGAGCAAGCTGAGGCCAGGGTAACACAGGCTCCAGTATGCTTAGCCTGCCATAGCCGAGGTGGAGTTTCTGCCATATGAGTGGGGGCAGGTTTAGGAAGTGAGCCCCAGATTTATCAGCCAGTCTTGTCCAAAGTAGAGCTTTTGCAGCATGAAACTGGAGGGCATGAGAAATGCTGGCAGCCTGCCCCTCCCAGGGATATATAGTAGTCCTCAACTGAGAGCTGGGGGAAGAGGTAGCCTGTGTTCTTGGCTTCACCTACTTAGAGTAACTTTTCCATGATGCTGAGCTAGGAGGAGGAGGGAGGAAGTCCTTTGTGGTACAAATGTTATTGACTCTCACTGTTCTTACTGAGACTTTGCACATTTTCTTGAATAAAAATGTATTAATTTGCCATGTCCCCTTAAAACAATTTCCAAAGGCTTTAAATGGTTGTGGCTTTGATCTTAAGCAATTTCCAGTGGTTATGGTCATTTCACTGGGGAGACGGTTCATGGAGCTCCTCATGCTGCCATTCAGAAGTCATGGAGACCAAAATGTGTCTGAGACAGATCTCAATCCATGTAGAGGTTTACTTTGCCAAGGTTGAGGACACTTCTGGGAAAAAGAAACACAAGTTACCATAGGATCTGTGGCCTGTGCTTTTTCCAAAAAGGGTTTTTTGAGGACTTTATAGAGGAAAGGAAAAAAAGAAGGAAGGGTAAACAATGATACAGGAGATTACTTTATCCTGAGGCTTTGATTAGCACTCGCTGAATCTCCATTTTACATGTGAAAGGGGTGGGTAGAGGAACAGTCAATTATGTTAGTTTTCTTGCTTGGTAAATCTACATTTTACATAAAATAAAGTAAACACAGAGGAAGAAATCTAACATGCATTTGTCTGGGATGGGCAGAGGAATGATTTCTAGTCTGGTCTTGGTCCCATATCTGTGAAGATAAGATGTTAATCTACATAGTTGGCTGGGCACGGTGACTCACGCCTGTAATCCCAGCACTTTGGGAGGCTGAGGCAGGTGGATCTCTTGAGGTCAGGAGTTCGACACCAGCCTGGGCAACATGGTGAAACCCCCGTGTCTACTAAAAATACAAAAAAATTAGCCAGGTGTGGTGGCAGGCACCTGGAGTCCCAGTTACTCAAGAGGCTGAGGCAGGAGAATTGTTTGAACCTGGGAGGCGGAGGTTGTAGTGAGCCGAGATCATGCCACTGCACTCCAAGCTGGATGACAAGACTCTGTCTCACAAGAAAAAGAAAAAAGAAAAAAAAAAGTCTACATTGCCAGGGTGAGATTCAACAGACCTGTGTTTTAGGGTTAGTTTATCGGGAGGATATGTATTCTGAAAGATTTAGGAACCACAAGAAATTTCCTTGTAAGCAATTGTGAGGGAGACCACCTGGGAAGATAGATGGCCTTCCGTTATCACATACTTATTCCTAAGTATGTACCCAGAGAGAAACATGGACAATAACATTCATAATAGCACCATATGTAATAGCTTAAGGTTGTAAACAGTCCAAATGCCACGATCTGTTTAGGAGAAAAAGGAAGGCAGTTTTTGTGTGACTCAGTTTCCAAGCTTAACTTTTCCCTTTGACACAGTGAGTTTGGGGTCCCAAGGCTTTATTTTCTTTTCACAGTTATATGCCCTATCATGATGATTTATTATAAAGCCAAATTTTAGTCAAATTAATCTGGAGGCAATGTTCAGAGAAAATTAGAAATAGGAGAGGTTGGAGCCAGGTAGAAGAGGTTATTGCATTAGTTTCAATATAAATTGTTAAGGGCCTGAACTAGACAGTGAAAGTAAAAAGAAAAGAAGAATAACAGTGATGTGAGCATAGATTCTTCAGGACTTCCCCACAGATTAAATATGGGGTGCAAGAAAGAGAGAAGAGTCAGAGATGATCCCAAGGTGATTCTAATACGGGAGAGAAAGGCAAATTTGCTTTAGATCTGTTGAGATTTTTGTGACACATATATTCAAGGGAAAGGGAAAATAGGACATCATTACTAGAAAGGGAGGATTGTTGAGCAGGGGAGAGGCTGAGTTTTGTAGACAAGGGGATTTGGAGTCATGGCTTCTAGGTAACACGTTGCAAAAGCTGTCCACAGTACAAGGTAATGGAAGTCCTAGGCATAGACAAGTTTCAGAGACAGGGAAAAGCAGACCAGGTTAACCTGAACTTGGGAGAATGAAACTTGGCAGGAGGAGAAAGACAGTGAAGGAGACTGAGAAGTTACCACCGCCGGGCGCGGTGGCTCACGCCTGTAATCCCAGCACTTTGGGAGGCCGAGGCGGGCGGATCACAAGGTCAGGAGATGGAGATCACAGTGAAACCCCGTCTCTACTAAAAATACAAAAAATTAGCCGGGCGCGGTGGCGGGCGCCTGTAGTCCCAGCTACTCAGGAGGCTGAGGCAGGAGAATGGCGTGAACCCAGGAGGCGGAGCTTGCAGTGAGCCGAGATCGCGCCACTGCACTCCAACCTGGGCGACAGCATAAAAAAAAAAAAAAAGAGAAGTTACCACCATAAAGGGAGGAAGGATTGATAGCTAACATTTATCAAACCCTTACTAAGAGACAAGCAGGATTCTAACAGTTTTAGATTTTTAAAAATATTTAATCCTCCCAATAACTCCACAGGGTGAACATGATTATGCCTGTTTTACAGATTAAGAAACTGAGGTCAGAGAGGTAAAATAATTAAAACCTCGGCAATCATGAGCATGCATAATTCTCATTCTTAAGTATGTACCCAAAGAAACACATGGACAATAACATTCATGATGGCACCATTTGTAATGGCTTAAGACTGAAAGCAATCCAAATGTCCATCAACACTAGAATGGATAAACAGATTGTGGAACATTCATATTCAATGGAATACTATGCAGCATTGGGAATGAACAAATCATTATGATAAGCACAGCACCAGCATAAGGTGAATAAAAGAAGCCAGTCATCCAAGAAATGTGTGCTATGATTCTATTTATATAAAGTTCAAAAAGAGGTAACACATGGCTATGGTGCGAAAAAGTCACCTGACTTTTGTGAGGTAGTAGAGACTGGGAAAGGGCCTGAGAGGGGGTTCTTGGGTGCCAGTGATGCCCTATTCCTGAGCTGGGTGGTAGTTACACAGGCATGTTCACTTATGAAAATTCATCAAGCTGCTCACTTATGATTCATGTACTTTTCTGTGTGTAGGTAACAAACAAAAAGTACTAAAAACCAAGAAAGCAAAATAGAACTAGGTCATCTGATTTGAGGACCCACCCCCTTAACTACAGAGTGATTCAGAGAACAAGGGTCTTTTCTCCTCTTCCACAAAGAAAAATGTGGAAGGGGACCTTATAAAATTATAAATTTAAAAGGAATTAAAGAGATAGATCAACCAAATGGAATGTATGGGTCTTATTAGCAGCCAAATGAAAACAAACCATAGCTGGGTATGGTGACTCATGCCTGTAATTCTAGCACTTTGGAAGGCTGGGGCAAGTGGATCACTTGAGCCCAGGAGTTTGAGACCAGCCTGGGCAACATAGTGAGACCCCCATCTCTACAAAAATACAAAAAATTAGCTGGACGTGGTGGCATGCACCTGTAGTCCCAGCTACTTGGGAGGCTAAGGTGGGAGGATCACCTGAGCCCAGGAGGTAGAGGCTGCAATAGGCCATGATCGCACCACTGCACTCCAGCCTGGGTGACAGAGCAAGATTCTCTCTCAAAAAGAAAAACAAAACAAAACAAAACAAAACAAAAATTAAACTGTAAAAGACAATACAAATTGTCTTTTATAACAAAACAATTGGTGAATGAATATTAACTATATTATGATTACGTTTTATAAAAAGTCCTTCTATTTCAGAGATACATATTGACATACTGATGGATGAAAGAATATCTGGCATTTGCTCCAAAAGAATGAGGATATGAGTGTTGAGATGAAAGATTGGCCATGGGTTGATCATTGCTGAAGGTGGATGATATCTACCTGGACTTCACTGTACTTTGTCTATTTGTTTGAGTATTTTGTGAAATAAGGTTTTTGCAAAAGAGAAGAAGAAAACTAACGTTCAGTGTGTTAGCAAAGGAACTGATTCCCATGGCTCCATATTTTTAAATTTGGATTTCCCTTGAGAGAGAAAGACAGCAAGCACATGGGTCACAGGACTCAAGGAGAAAGGGGACATGTGGGTGGAGTGTGAGCTTGTGATGCCTGCTCCCGTGGTTTTCTCTCTGCCCCTACTGCTCCACTGGAACAGTTTGGACAAAGGCCACTGTGACCCCCACTCACTGCTGCATCCAGCAGTTGGCTTTCAGTTCTTCTTTGCTTGACATCTTTGTAGCTTGGGACTCTGGTGGCCAGGCCCCCTGCTTGGGAAGCACCTCTGGTTTTCCTTTGTCCATTTCATAGTCTGCTCCATGAACTCTTCTTCCTGTGCCTCACTCTTCAGTCCAGGGCCTGTCCTCAGCCTGCTGCTCTTCTTCCCCATATCCTCTTCCCCAGTGGTTCTGCCCTCTCCAGCGCTTGAGTTGCTGCCAGGTCTGTCTTTCTAAACTGCAGTTCTCATCAATTGATTCCCTTAAGAAGATCCAGGAATAGCTACCCATTGCTCAAATGATAACATTCAAACTCTTCCTGGAGGTACAGGTTCAGCATCTTTTTGCGCCTCCACTTCCTTTCCACCTGCCCTCTCCAGCCTTCCCTCCTCCTCCTCCTCCTCCTCCTCCCCTTCATACCCTCTGAGTCAGCCAGTGACATTATCAACATTTCTGGAATGCACCAGGCTATTCCTTGCTCCCATACCTTTGACTCCATCTGGACTACTCACCCACACACTTCCCTACCTGGAAAACCCTACTCATCCTTTGAGACTCTGCTGCAAGGTCACTCCATTCATAAAGGCTTTCCTCATCTTCCTGTGGAGTTCATTCATCCATTCATTCATTCATTCATTTGTAATAGATGTAGATGTAAAGCCCTATGATAAGGCTGAGTGCTGAGGGCAAGAACTCACATCATACACACTTTACCTCACAGTTCCTATCTCAGGTATTGCCTTGCTTACATGATAGCTGCTCCCAAGCCCTACCCCTTGAGGCCAAGGAGGGTGACTTATTCCTCTTTCTACCCAAGTGATAGTAGGCACTAAAACATGCTTGTTCAATTAAATTGAAGGGGAAGAATTACCGAGAAAAGGCCTCTGGGTTTGGCCATTCAAACACTTTTGATAAACTTTGGGTGCCTATGTACTAAAGTTTAGGGGTGGGGGTGAAAGGAATGAGGCTTTTTCTCCTAAGGGTTAAGGAGAAGCTAGGAATTGGTACCGCTGTAGATCACTTGCTTGAGAAATGTTATCAGTGATATGAGGCAGGAAACAGGATGACGGTAAGATTGAGTGATGGCAGAGTTCAGCATATTTTAAAAGACAGACAGGGAAGAGCTAGTCGAAGCAGACTTAAGACGCTGGTAAGAGGCAATGTTGCAGAAGAAAATGACAAAGAAAGCTAAGTTCTTTTCTTTGTGGGGGAGGGGTGGGAGACAGATGAACCTTATACAGGCCTGGGGACAGCTCTTCCTCTAAGATGGAAGGGAAGGCTAGAAAGTGGAGGAGTAATAGCAGCCACTTCAGGTGCCTGCCTTATGCCAGACTCTTTCATTTCTATTACACTTAATCCTCAGACAGTCTTCATTTTCAGATAAGGAGAATGGCTCAAAGTGTTTCAGTGGTTTTCTACCTGGCGACACATTAGAATTCCCTGAGGAATTTGTTAAAACAGTGCACCTGGGTCTCACTCCCAGCTTTCCTGATTTAATTTGATCTGAGAAAGAACACTGGCATCAGGATTAAGTTCTTCAGGCGACATTTTTTTTTTTTTTTGCAGACGGAGTTTCGCTCTTGTCCTGCGGGCTGGATGCAGTGGCACGATCTCTGCTCACTGCAACCTCCGCTTCCTAGGTTCAAGCACTTCTCCTGTCTCAGCCTCTGGAGTAGCTGGGATTACAGGTGCACACCACCACCCCCAGCTAATTTTTGTGTATTTGTAGTAGAGACTGGGTTTCCCCATGTTGGTCAGGCTGGTCTCGAACTCCTGACCTCAGGTGATCTACCCGCCTCGGCCTCCCAAAGTGCTGGGATTACAGGCATCAGCCACCATGCCCGGCCCAGGTGACTCTTATGTACAGAGTGGAGAACCAATGTAAGAAGTCTGTCAGAAGTGACCCGCTTGCTGGGATGGATCTTCATTCAGGTCCGCCAATCCCAAAGCCCTTTCTCTTTCTTTTTTTTTTTTTTTTTTTTGAGACGGAGTCTCGCTCTGTCACCCAGGCTGGAGTGCAGTGGCCGGATCTCAGCTCACTGCAAGCTCCGCCTCCCGGGTTCACGCCATTCTCCTGCCTCAGCCTCCTGAGTAGCTGGGACTACAGGCGCCCGCCACCTCGCCCGGCTAGTTTTTTGTATTTTTTAGTAGAGACGGGGTTTCACCGTGTTAGCCAGGATGGTCTCGATCTCCTGACCTCGTGATCCGCCCGTCTCGGCCTCCCAAAGTGCTGGGATTACAGGCTTGAGCCACCGCGCCCGGCCCAGCCCTTTCTCTTTCTCCTAGCACTGTGATCCTGAGTGTGGGTCCCAGAGCAGCAGCATCAGAAAAACCTGGGAGCTTTTCTAACAAAAACAGTAGGTCTTATCTACTAAGTAAAAAACTCTGGGGTGGGGCCCAGCAATGCGGTTTAATAAGACCCTCGGGCGGTTCAAGTTTGAGACCCACCACTCTGAAGTGTTGCTACTCAGTGTGATCTACAGCTGTGTAGCATCGATATGATGTCAGAAATGCAGAACCTCAGGTCCCCTAAGACCTGCTGAATCAAAATTTGTGTTTAGCAAGATCCTGAGATGCTCCGCATGGTTAGAGGTTGAGAAGTAGACCCTTAGGCCACTAGTTTCCAAACCTGGCCAATGATCAGAATTAACACACTTTTTAAAAAGAAAACTACAGATTCCCTGTAATCCCAGCACTTTGGGAGGCCGAGGAGGGCGGATCACTTGAGGTCGGGAGTTGGAGACCAGCCTGGCCAACATGATGAAATTCTGTCTCTACTAAAAATACAAAAAAATTACCAGGCATCCTGGTGGGCACCTGTAATCCCAGCTACTTGGGAGGCTGAGGCAGGAGAATCACTTGAACCCGGGAGGCAGAAGTTGCAGTGAGCCAAGATTGTACCACTGTACTCCAGCCTAGGCAACAGAGCCAGATTGTCTCAAAAACTACAGATTCCCCAGATATTCCACACAAGTTTCTAACTTATCAGGTCTGAGTTCACACCTAGGTCCCTTTTTGAAAGCTCCCCATAAATCTGATGACAGATTAGGGACTGCTCCGCTCCACAATGCTGCTCTCTGTAGAAGTGGAAATTTTCTGAGTATGTTCTTTGTCCCAGGCCCCTCAAAAAGTGCTTTCCTCACAACTAGAGTTGCTAAATTTAGCAAATGAAAATACAGAATGCCTAGTCAAATTTGAATTTCAGATAAACAGCAAATACTTTGTTAGTATAAGTATGTCTCAAATATTGTGTGGGCTATACTTATTAAAATTATTTTAAGTAGTGAAAACTGGTTTAGCAAACTTACTAGTTAAAAATTAAATTTTTAGCCCGGCGCGGTGGCTCACGCCTGTAATCCCAGCACTTTGGGAGGCTGAGGCAGGCGGATCACAAGGTCAGGAGATCGAGACCACAGTGAAACCCCGTCTCTACTAAAAATACAAAAAAATTTAGCCGGGCACGGTGGCGGGCGCCTGTAGTCCCAGCTACTCAGGAGGCTGAGGCAGGAGAATGGCATGATCCCGGGAGGCGGAGCTTGCAGTGAGCCAAGATCGCGCCACTGCACTCCAGCCTGGGGAACAGAGCGAGACCCTGTCTCAAAATAAATAAATAAATAAAATAAAAATAAAAAATAAAAAATAAAAAAATTAAATTTTATTAAAACGATGAATTTAAATTTAGGAAAAATTTCTAAAATTATATATTGTTTATCTGAATTTCAAATTTAGCTGGGCATTTTGTATTTTACTTGGCAGCCCTACTCACAAAATTACTGAAGTTTCAAGGAGAAGTTTGGCATAACCATATTGAGGGCAAGAAGAGGCAGATCTTGTTGGACATCAATAAGAACTGGATGAATGGATGAATACCAAAGATCATGTAGAGATGCCTCAGTCAGCTTAGGCTAAGTTATCCTGCAGTAACAAATGACCTTCTCAACTCAGTGGTTAAATAAACCCCAAACTTAACTTTCCCTTCCCTTCCCTCGCCTTCCCTCCCCTCCCCTCCCCTGCCCCTTTCTTCTCTCCTCTTCCCCCTCCCCTCCCCTTCCCCTCCCCTTCCCCTTCCCCTCCCCCTCCCCTTCCCCTCCTTTCCTATTTTGAGACTGAGTCTTGCTCCGTCACCCAGGCTGGAGAGCAGTGGTGCAATCTCAGCTCATTGCAACCTCTGCCTCCCAGGTTCAAGTGATTCTTGTGCCTCAGACTCCCAAGTAGCTGGGACTACAGGCCCCTACCACCATGCCTGGCTAATTTTTATATTTTTAGTAGAGACAGGGTTTCACCATGTTGGCCAGGCTGGTCTTGAAATCCTGACCTCAAATGATCCACCTGCCTCAGTCTCCCAAAGTTCTGGGATTACAGGCGTGAGCCATTGCACTTGGCCCAAACATTTGTTTCTTATTTGCATTACATATCCATAGAGGTCAGCTATCTCATTCTGTGACCAAGGCTCATAGAAGGTTTCTAACTAAGACATTTTTGTTCTCCTGAAAAAGAAAAAAAATAAAAGTGTGACATGGCTCTTAAAGCTTGGGTGACCAACTATCCCTGTTTGCCCAGGAATGGGAGTTTCCTGGATACAGCACTTTAGTGTTAAAACCAGAGTAGTCTTCATCTTCGGGAAACTGAAGTTGGTCACCCTACAATAAAGCTTCTACCCGAAAGTGGTGTGCACCACTTCCATTGGCCAAAAAAGTCATATGACCAAGTTTGTCATCAGGGAGTGAGCATTATAATCGTCCAGTATTCAGGCACCCTGTAGGATAAATATACCCAATAGCAATAACTTAAGCACAGCCTTAGAATGACCCTGTATGGCAGACGCACGTGAGTGTGTGCTCTGAGCTAGAGAATCTGGGAATGGCCAACCCAGAGATTCCTTCCTGTCTATGAGGAACATGTGAGCTCCACCCCACTCCCTCCCTGTCTGGTAGAATGTGGGCCGTATAGGGTATGAAGGCCATTTGTTTTAGGTTAAATGCAGGTTACCAGGCGAAGGTTGTTAAGGGGAGGGTGTTAAGTGAAAATGCTCTATAAACTGCATGCTCTTTGCAAGTGGTTGCGTTTTTCCTGTCCAGTCTGTCGCTGCTGGAGACTCTCCCCTGTATGTAAGCCCCTAATAAAACCCTATGTCTTTTTTTTTTTTTTTGAGATGGCGTTTTGCTCTTGTTGCCCAGGCTGGAATGCATTGGCACAATCTTGGCTCACTGCAACCTCCACATCCTGGGTTCAAGCGGTTCTCCTGCCTCAGCCTCCCAAGTAGCTGGGATTATAGGTGCTCAACACCATGCCCAGGTAATTTTTTATATTTTTAGTAGAGATGGGGTTTCACCATGATGGCCAGGCTGGTCTCGAACTCCTGACCTCAGGTGATCCACTCACCTTGGCCTCCCAAAGTGCTGGGATTACAGGTGTGAGTCACCGTGCCCGGCCAAAACCCCATGTCTTATTTGCTACCTTTGGGTCTCTTCTTTGGCCTTTTGAACCTGGTGCCTTCCCTACTGAGGTTAATTAGGGTTCAGCAAAACAGACCCATGGAGAGGAGCAATGAGTATTTAATAATGCAGTCTACCACAGAGAGCAAGTGGAGGCACACTCCAGGAAGGCACATGCCCTCATCAGGAGGAAAATAGAAAAGGAAGGCCCTTCCAGATGGCAGAGCCAAGGTCCATGAAGGAGAATGGCCTGAGAATCCCCCTTCTTCCAGGGGCAGGACTAAGACCTAATCTAGAAATATTCCCTCTCCCCAGCATAGGGGGCCCCTTATGATGTCAGCCCAGTAGAATTTCAAGATGTCCATAGATCAATGATTACCAATATCTCCTGTCCACATGCTATTCTAGAAGTTTGCCCACTCCCTCATGCCTTGAACCTGTAAAAACTGTGTAACCTTGACCAATATCATGTTTCTCATTCTTTCCTTTCTAAATAATGTTAGAAATGCAGAACCTCAGGCCTTGCCCCAGGTCTGCTGAGTGTTTATTGAGATTACCCCATCCCTGTTCTTCCTTGTCCCATGGGGTGTGTGGAGGGCTGATAACTAGACTTCTTAGTTCTGGATCTCCAGACCAAGATGAAACCACATCCATACCCAATGTATGAACTACCATGAGCTCTTGGACTTAATGTCTGATGATGTGGTTAGATGGGAATTGGAGTTGTCTCCTGTGAGAACGTGTGAGTTTATTTTGCAGAAAAGAAGGAAACAAGTATTTGTGACTAAGGGGGAATATTGGGGTAGGTTGTATTAGGGATGCAAATAATTGTGACAAGGAGGGATACTACGGTAGTTTGTGATACTATTTCAAAATATCTGTTGCCCGTCCAGGAGTGTTCTTTCCGGGTCCCTTTCTACATAGGGATTATATTTGTAACCCATTGACCTTAGGCTTAGCCATGTGACTTGCTTTGGCCAATAGAATGGGAGTAGAATGAACACATGTCACTTCTGAGCAGGAGTTTGAAGAAAAATCACAACTCACCATTGTTTCTTTTTCTTCTATCTGGAGACCAGATAGAGACTGCTCCTTCAGCCTGGATCCCAGAGCAGAGTTACAATCCACAACATCTGTATAGTATAAGTGAGAAATAACTGGAGTTATAAGCCACTGAGATTTTGGTGATGTTTGTTACCACAACACAACCAAGCCTACCCTTTCTTCCTGATACAAGAGTAAATAGCCAGGTGCGGTGGCTTGTGCCTGTAATCCCAGCACTTTGGGAGGTTGAAGAGGGCAGATCACTTGAGGCCAGGAGTTCAAGACTAACCTGGTCAACATGGTGAAGCCCTGTATCTACTAAAAATACAAAAATTAGCCGGGCATGGTGGTACGCACCTGTAATCCCAGATACTTGGGAGGTTAAGGCAGAAGAATCACTTGAACCTGGGAGGCAGAGGTTGCAGTAGGCTGAAATCATGCCACTGCACTCCAGCCTGGGTTACAGAGCAAGACTCCATCTCCAAACAAACAAACAAACAAACAAACAAAAAGAGTCAATGAACAAGATCACAGGAGAATGCTTCTGTGTGATTCCATTTTTACGAAGTTTGCAAGCAGGCAAAACTAAACAGTATATTATTTAGGAAAAAACCTGGAGTGGCAAAATTATAAAGAAAGCAAGAACATGAGTAACACAGAACTCACAAGCTTGGTTACTTTTGACTGAGGGTCAGAGAAACACAATTGGAGAGTTCTAAACTACTAATATTTACTCTCTTGTTTGTGAATTTTACAACTTAAAGAAAAAGATTATGCCTGTAATCCCAGCTACTTGGAAGGCTGAAGGGGGAGAATCATTTGAGGCCAGGGATTTGAGACCAGCCTTGGCAAAATAGTGAGACCCCATCTTTAAAAAAAATTACTTAATCAGCCAGGCATGGTTGTGCATGCCTGTAGTTCCAGTTGCTCTAGAGACTGAGACAGGAGGATTGCTTGTGAGCCCAGGAGTTTGAGGCTGCAGTAAGCTATGATTGTGCCACTGTACTCCAGCCTGGGCAACAGAGAGAGACCCTGTCTCTTAAAAAAAAAAAAAAGAAAAAAGAAAAAAGAAAAGAAAAGATAAAAAGAGTTTGTCAGACTGTTTTCCAAGAGGACATACCAATATCTCCTGTCCACATGCTGTTCTAGAAGCTTTCCTTTGGGAGGCTGAGGTGGGTAGATCACAAGGTCAGGAGTTCGAGACCAGCCTGGTCAATATGGTGAAACCCCATTTCTACTAAAAATACAAAAATTAGCAGGGTGTGGTGGCATGCGCCTGTAGTCCCAGCTACTTGGGAGGCTGAGGCGGGAGAATCACTCGAACCCGGGAGGTGGAGCTTGCAGTAAGCCGAGATCTAGCCACTGCACTCCAGCCTGGGCAGCAGAGCAAGGCTCCATCTCAAAAAAAAAAAAAAAAGGAAGTTTGCCCTCTTCCTCATTCCTTGAACCTGGGAAAACTGTGTAACCTTGACCAATATCACATGGTGCCATATGGCACTCTGTGACTTCTGAGGCCAGGTCATAAAAATGCCGTGCACTTGTGCTTTGCTTTCTTGGGACACCTTCTCTTGGACCCCAGTTACCAGCTAGTCTGACAAAGCCCAACTAGCCTGTGTGCAGAGAATACATAGAGGGACCACGTGTAAGTGTCTGGGCTGACAGCCCAGCTGAGGTTCCAGCCAAACCACCAGACATGTGGGTGAAGACACCTCCAGATGACTCTAGCCCCCAATTGTTGAGTCTTTCTCAGCTTTCAGGTCTTTCCAGCTCAGGTACCAGACACCAGGGAGCAGAGGCTGGCCACCCCTGCTAGTTGCTGTCTAATTTCCTGACTCAAAGACTCCGTATGCAAAATAAAATGGTTGTTTTGTGCTACTTAGATTGGGGGTGGTTTGTTATGTAGCAGTACATAACTGAAATCATTTATACATGCACACACACAGAGTTTATGTGTGTGTGTGTGCGTGCATGCATGTGTGTGTATATAAAAATCTCTCCCTTGGGCCCTATAAAAATAACATTAGATGGTTAGTTGCCCACAGAATGCCCTGCGGGAGACCCTGAGCAGTAGAAGTCCTGCAGGGGAGAAAAACAGGAAAAGACTGTGAAGTCTAGGGTTTGGCCTTTGAGAAAGAAATTCTCCCTTCTTCTGTGGTAAAGAAGAGGAAGGTGATTCAGTATTTGTGGCCAGAGAGTCCCACTAGACCGTTTCTTTCATGTGATCATTCACTGGTTTATTGAAGAATAAGTTTACTCATTACCAGTGGCTGATCATCTATAGGCATCAGGCTGTGGGTGGAGAGCCCAGTGTGCCATGGTACCTACCTCAAGGTTTGGACCCTCGGAGCCCAGAAGGGAAAGATGAAAAACAAGTGAATAGAGTTTGCTTCACAGAGTGTTAGGATAGAAGCAAGCAGGAGGTGCTGTAGAACTCCAGCCAGGTCTCAGGGAAGACACCTGGGGTGTTGGGGAAAAGCCGAGTGTTCGGAAAAAAGCTGAGGCAGGGCTTGTGTGTCTGACATAATGTAAAAGAGTCTTGGAACATGTCTGGGGTCCAGGGTCTGAAACCCCTTGTGGCCTTTGGAACACCAAGCTCTGGGCCAAAGGATGGAAGGCTGCCTTGCCACACCACAATCTAAGCCCAGGGCATAAAACTCCTTGTGGCTTTGACGGAATCCAGGGTTCAGGGTTTAAAACCTCTTGTGGCCTCTGAAATGTGTCTAGAGTTGCTGGCTCCTTGCTTCTAGCACTCCCAGGCTAATAGATTGATTGTATCTTAAACTAGAAGAACATGTTTCCCATTACCTCAAGTAGCAGAACATGTTCCATACACTGCAAAGAAAATGCTAAACTGTCACAGCTGTAGATCATGTGCTTTCTACACTGCTTTCTTTCAACCCCCACATCCTCACCACCTGCTTCTTTGTTTGATCACCAATAAATAGTGCGGGCTTCCAGAGTTTGGGGCCTTAGCAGCCTCCATACTAGCGTTGGCCCCCTGGTCCCACTTTATGCACTCTTAACTTGTCTTGTCTCATTCCTCTGACTCCGCTGGACTTTGTAGCCCCTGTGTCCTGGTGTTTGGTCTGATCACCCCAACATGGGGCCCCACCATCAATTCACATCTGCTCTCTCAACCCTATAGAATCCAGAGCAGAAAGAGCTGTGAATCCCAAGACTTTCTGCCGCTTGTTTATTCAGAGCCCAAACTCACTAAGCATGGTGACCTCACAAGGATTCAGTCACGTTTTCCAAACTTCATGGCATCTGGAGAAAGGATGACTAACACAGTCATGCCATGCCACTGTGCATTCAGGGGCTCAGCTGCAGACACCAAAGGGAACTGTCTCACCACAGCTTGACTTGGCCTCTTGGCTGGCCCATGGCTCTGTTGCCCTGCTACAACGATTACCTTTTACTGAAAAGGTATCTTGCTCAGCACAGGTTTCTGCCCAGCCCTTCTGCTGTGGCTTTGGCTGGAAAGACCTGAAGCACCCCCTATTTACTTGTGTGAGCAGGCAGCAGTGTTCCTCCATGCCTTGAGAAGGAGATACGGTAGGAGAATGCCTTGGTGACAAGGATGCCCAAGGTATTGGGTTGAAATGTGTCCCCCAAAAATATATGTTCAAGTCCTAATCCCTGGTATCTGTGAATGTGACCTTATTTTGAAATACGGTCTTTGAAGATGTAATCAAGTTAAGATGAGGTCATACTGGATTAAGGTAGGCCCTAATGCCAATGACTGGTATCTTTATAAGAAAAAGGAGGAGGAGATTTGAATACAGAGAGATACACAAGGAAGAAGGCCAAGTGCAGATGCTGGAATGATGCATCTACAAACCAGTACCACTAAGGATTGCCAGCAACCACCTGAAGAGAGGAGAGAGGCAAGAAAGGGATCCTCCTTTGTATCCCTCAGAAGGAATCAATCCTGGCCAAACTTTGATTTTGAACTTCTAGCCTCCAGAACTGTTAGAGAACAAATTTCTGTCGTTTTAAGCCCCCAGGTTTATGGTACTTTGTTACAGCAGCCCTAGGAAACTCAGGGAAAAAATCCTAAATATTGCACAGCTTTCTCTTTCCAAAGAGAGGATATAGAGGAGTGGTCACAAACACAAACATTTTAGTGACGCACACACCTGGTCCAAACTCTGAATCAATCATTCACTCATTAATGTCTTTGGATGATTGAACCTGAGTTTCCTTATGTGCAAAAGTAATAAAATGTACCCTTCAGATAATATATGTAAAGTGCCAGGAACATAGCAAGTATTGCGTAAATGGTAGCCAATACCAGTATACTAACCTCAGATTCCATTCTCTGCAATTACCAAGGAAGCCTACCTTTTCCATGGGATCCTGCATTAGGACAGAAGCAAGCAGGGTGCTGTTATTTCTATATCATGGAGGGCTTCTGGAAGGAAAGAGTTAGCACATGCTTGAAGATAACCAAAGCTAGAGTCTGCATAGACATAAGGAGGGTGAGGCAAAGTGGGGAAGCTAAAACTTCTCTGGAAAATTGTGGAAAAGCCTATATTCATTTGGAATAGAAGGGATCTTAGTCAGTTATGCTGCATTTAATGAAATGCCTCCTTGATGTGCATTTAAACAAAGTAGTGTCTAAGATCATTGTTTGTTCTTAGGAAGGGAGTGTTTGGCATTAATTTTATCCAAGAGCAAGCTACAGATTGTCAGGAAAAGAAACAAGAGCCCTCAGGAGGAAGAGGATGCATATCATATGCCAGAGGGCAGGACCTCCAAAGTGGTGAGACTGGGGATGCCCAAGTCCGCCCTGAACAATTCTGTTGAAGCCCCCTAACATGGTGTTATTCTAGACCCTTAATTAACGTTTCTGGAAAATGTGCTATGGACAATGATTCTAAATGGGTTTGCCATAATAGGTGGATGGGAGTAGAGGCAGAGGTATTCGAAACTGATACCAACCTAGTAGGAAGGAGGGTTTCCTTGAAGGAGGAGGTGGAGAATCACACCAATGATGGAGGAGGGGCTCTCTGAGCTGGAAAGAATTGGATGTGTTGACTCTGGAAGGAAAGGCCAAGATCCAAGATGCCCATAGCACCCATGTTTTTTCCTTTATCCAGTAGACTTACATTTAGGCTCTAGATTTTTGGAGAGGAGTGTACATACTCATGATAAAATCACAGAGAAAAGCATGGGAATGGTTAACACAAAAATCAGGATAGCGATCCTTCAGGGGGGATGAGAGGGCAATGACATGGGCAGGGCCTACAGGTACTTCCAAGGTTCTGCAAATGCTTTATTTCTTCAGCTAGGAGTAGCATACAGACTGTTCATTTTGTTAGTATTCTTGAAGCTTAACATATACATTACATCCTCTCCTGTGTGATATATTTCTTAATAAAAATTGGAAAGATTGTTCATCACTGAAAATTTATTAAGCAAAAAAACTATAATCAAGTGTTCATTGTTAGCAATCTAGTTAAATAACTTATAAAATATCTGTTGAACAATATACCAAATAGTCATTAAAAATAATAATGTAATTATACTTTGTTGACATGAAATGATGTCTAGAATATATTAAGTGGAAAAAGCAGCCTAAAGAACTATTTGTACCAAGTGTCCATCAACAGATAAATATAAGAACACAATGTTGGCCGGGCGCGATAGCTCACTCCTGTAATCCCAGCACTTTGGGAGACTGAGGCAGGCGGATCACGAGGTCAGGAGATCGAGACCATCCCGGCCAACATGGTGAAACCCCATCCCTACTAAAAATACAAAAAATTAGCCGGGCATGGTGGCACACACCTGTAGTCCCAGTTACTCGGGAGGCTGAGGCAGGAGAATCGCTTGAACCCGGGAGGCAGAGGTTGCAGTGAGCTGAGATTGTGCCACTACACTCCAGCCTGGGCAGCAGAGCGAGACTCTGTCTCAAAAAAAACAACAAAAAAACAAAAAACAAAAAAAAGACACAATGTTATATATAAATACATACAAAGAAAGGAAATTCTGACACGTGCTATGCTATAACGTGGATGGAGCTTAAAGGCATTATGCTAAATAAGCCAGATACAAGAGGGCAAATACTGTATGATTCTACTCAGATGAGATACCTAAAGTCACCAAATTATGCAGAGACAAAAAGCAGAATGGTGGTTGTCTGGGGCTGGGGGGAGGGGTAATGAGGGTTCTTATTTAATGCAGGGGTCCTCAACTCCTAGGCCATGGACCGGCACCTGTCCGTGGCCTGTTAGGAACCGGGATGCACAGCAGGAGGTGGTTTCAGAGGTGGCAGAGGTGGAAGAGTTTCATGCTGAAAACATCCCCCCCACCCACCCTGTCCATGGAAAAATTGTCTTCCATGAAACCAGTCTGGTGCCAAAAAGGTTGGGGACCGCTGACTTGATGGGTGCAGAGTTTCAGTTGGAGAAGATGAAAAAGTTCTGGAAGTAATTGTGGTGATAGATGTACAACAATGTGAATGTATTTAGTGCCACACAGGACCGTACACTCAAACATGCTTAAAATGGTAAATTTTGTTATTTATGTTTTTTTTTTTTTTTTTTTTTTTTTTTTTTGAGGCGGAGTCTCGCTCTGTCGCCCAGGCTGGAGTGCAGTGGCCAGATCTCAGCTCACTGCAAGCTCCGCCTCCTGGGTTTACGCCATTCTCCTGCCTCAGCCTCCCGAGTAGCTGGGACTACAAGCGCCCGCCACCTCGCCCGGCTAGTTTTTTGTATTTTTAGTAGAGACGGGGTTTCACCGTGTTAGCCAGGATGGTCTTGATCTCCTGACCTCGTGATCCGCCCGTCTCGGCCTCCCAAAGTGCTGGGATTACAGGCTTGAGCCACCGCGCCCGGCTGTTATTTATGTTTTAACACAATTTAAAAATCTGTATGTATAGTATGAATACTCCCCTTTCTCTTTGTGTTTATGTGTGTGATGTGATGTGATGTGTGTGTGTGTGTGTGCGCGCGCGTGTGTGTGTGGGAGACACAGAGAGAGAGAGAGGCAGAGATTCATTGAGAATGCATATATAGGAAAAGAGTCTGGTAGGACTTATATTAATATATCAACAGTGGTTGTCTTTTGGTAGTCAGATTGCTGGTGATTTTTTTTTTTTTTTTTTTTTTTTTTTTTTTTTTGAGACGGAGTCTGGCTCTGTTGCCCAGGCTGGAGTGCAGTGGCCGGATCTCAGCTCACTGCAAGCCCCGCCTCCCGGGTTCACGCCATTCTCCTGCCTCAGCCTCCCGAGTAGCTGGGAGTACAGGCGCCCGCCACCTCGCCCGGCTAATTTTTTTTGTATTTTAGTAGAGACGGGGTTTCACCGTGTTAGCCAGGATGGTCTCGATCTCCTGACCTCGTGATCCGCCTGTCTCGGCCTCCCAAAGTGCTGGGATTACAGGCTTGAGCCACCGCGCCCGGCTGCTGGTGATTTTTATTTATTTCCTTATATTTCATGGTTTTCTATATTCTAGGAGTTTTGTTTATGAGTAAATTTTTCATATGTAATAAGAAAAAAATACACCTGACCTCAAAATAAAGGAATTCCATACTCTATCAAGAAGCAGCAGTTTTTGGCCAGGCATAGTGGCTCACACCTGTAATCCCAACACTTTAGGAGGCTGAGGCAGGGGGATCACTTGAGGCCAGCAGTTGAAGACCAGCCTGGCCAACATGGGGAAACCCCATGTCTACTAAAAATACAAAAATTAGCCGGGCATGGTGGCGTGTGCCTGTAATCCCAGCTACATGGATGGCTGAGGCACGAGAGTTGCTTGAACCCAAGAGGTAGAGATTACAGTGAGCTGAGATCACGCCACTGCACTCCAGCCTGGGTGACAGAGGGAGACTCTGTCTGAAAAAAAAAAAAAAAAAAAAAGCAGCAATTGTGACTGATTAAACAGACCTGACATAGTCAAATGAGTAAGATAAAAGAAAATGAAAAGGAAGTTATTTTCCAATAAAAGTAATGCATTCAGTAAGCACCGGAAATCAATAAGGTAAGACAGGCTGGCTTCAGCGTCTCTTCTTTGACATA
The DNA here is from genome assembly GCF_003255815.1 of Theropithecus gelada. Classification (NCBI taxonomy): domain Eukaryota; kingdom Metazoa; phylum Chordata; class Mammalia; order Primates; family Cercopithecidae; genus Theropithecus; species Theropithecus gelada. The sequence continues at coordinate 6,122,223 of NC_037675.1, forward strand.
CTCATGCTCATGTAATAACCGAACAGCTTCTGAAACTGCTCCTATTCTTTTCTTGCTAGTCTTAGAACCACCCCCCAACCCCTGGCCCTTCCTAAATGTATTTTTTAAAAATCAATTTCAGCTGGGTGCCAAAACAAACGAAAATCAATTCCATAACTTCCTCCAGTCTTACTCGTAGGGTACCTTCTGCCCAAATGCCTGAACGACCTTTATATTCCTGACGAACAGCAAACTCGGGGCCTTAAACACCCTTCTTCACACACTGTGCTTTTTCCTGGATGTCAGCATGGTCTCAGGACCCTAGCCATCTTTCCTTTCAGCCTTTAGTTTCAAAAGATTTCTTTCCATCTGTGTGCTGTATCTTCCAGCATTCCTATTTTTGAAATAACCTCAGGCTTTGGTGGTAGCTGTGAGCTTAAACCTTATTGCTCTGCCTGCTCCCGTTCCTTGAAGCCTGGCCTACTGTTCCCTTACTGCAAGCTCAGTCACTTCTGACTGGTGTAGCTTCAGCCTCATGATCATGCAAACTATGGCATAGGCATATTATGAATAGTTAGACCGCTATTAATATGCTTGCCTTGGGAAAATACTCTTTTTAAAATGATCTTTTTTGGGCCAGCCACCGTGGCTCACATCTGTAATCCTAGCACTTTGGGAGGCTGAGGCGGGCAGATTGCTTGAGCCCAGGAGTTCAAGACCAGCCTGGGCAACATGGCAAAACCGCATTTCTACAAAAAATTACTGAAAATTAGCCAGATGTGGTGGTGCACACCTGTAGTCCCAGCTACTGGAGAGCCTGAGGTGGGAAGATTGCTTGACCCTGGGAAGTTGAGGCTGCAGTGAGCCGAGATTGTGCCACTGCACTCCAGTCTGGGTGACAAAGTGAGACCCTGTCTCAGAAAAAAATAAATAAATAAATAAATAACTGTTTTGAATTGTTTAGATTCAGGAGGTACATGTGCAGGTTTATTACATGAGTATATTGCATAATGCTGAGGTTTGAGCTTCTATTGAACCCATCACCCAAATAGTGAACACTATACCCAGTAGGTCGTTTTTCTTTTTCTTTTTTTTCCTGAGATGGAATTTTGCTCTTGTTGCTCAGGCTGGAGTACAATGGTGCGATCTCGGCTCACTGCAACTTCTGCGTCCCAGGTTCAAGCAATTCTTGTGCCTCAGCCTCCTGAGTAGCTGGGATTACAGGCACACACCGCCACACCCGGCTAATTTTTGTATTTTTAGTAGAGACGGGGTTTCACCATGTTGGCCAAGCTGGTCTCAAACTCCCGACCTCAGGTGATCCACCTGCCTCAGCCTCCCAAAGTGCTGGGATTACAGGCGTGAGCCACCATGTCTTGTCCCCAGTAGGTAGTTTTTCAATCCTTCCCTCCCTTCTTTCCTCCCTCCCCATTTTTGGAGTCCCCAGTGCCTGTTTCCATCATTATGTCCATGAGTACCCACTGTTTAGCTCTACTTATGAGTGAGAACATGTGGTATTCGATTTTCCGTTTCTTCATTAAATAATTTAGGATAATGGCCTCTAGCTGCATTCCTGTTTCTGCAAAGGACATGATTTCATTCTTTTTTTCTATGGCTGCAGAAAATACTCTCGACCCGCATTGTTTATGCAGTCTTTATATCAAATGAAACTTAAAAATGCACAGGACAAACCTAGGAAAGAAATATAAAAAAAAATTAATAGTTTGCTTCTGGGTAGTGAGATGATGGACACTTCCCCCTTTGTCTTTATTCTTATACATTTCAAGTGTTCCACAGTGAACATAAATCACTTAAAATCTGCAGGAAAAAGCTTCAAACAACTTCCTACACATAAAAGAAGAAACAAATTACACTTGGACTTGGTGCTCTAGTCTTAACTGCTAGGCCTCTGTGTATATCAGGGTGGCCCATTGAGAATGTGACCTGTGTTTTGTCTCTTTGTTGTAGCATGGAAGGTTCCTGTTTGTGCTGGGATGGGGCAGACGGCAAATAAGTCTTCAGGTTTTTATATTTGTGTTCTTCATGGTAAAGCTTTAGTATGGAGAAAATGAGTGAACAAATTCTTTGTTTTGGGAGGAGTTAGTGTTTCTTAAAAAAAGGCTGGCCGGGCGAGGTGGTGCGTGCCTGTAATCCCAGCACTTTGCAAAGCCTAGGCGGGTAGATCACCTGAGGTCAGGAGTTCACGACCAGCCTGACTAACATGGTGAAACCCCATCTATAGTAAATACAAAAAAATTATCCGGGCATGGTGGTGGGCGCCTGTAATCTGAGCTACTTGGGAGGCTGAGACAGGAGAATTGCTTGTACCTAGGAGGAGGATGTTGCAGTGAGCTGAGATTGCGCCATTGCACTCCAGCCTGGGCAACAAGAGCAAAACTCCGTCTCAAAAAAACAAAAAAGAAAAGAAAACAAAAGAAAAAAGAAAAGAAAAGAAAAAGGCCTTGGAGTGGTTCTCAGGGGCTGGTTGAATGGACAAGCTTTTCAATGAGACACTGCTGTCTGAATCCAGATCCCGCTTTGAATGGAAAAGGCTGCATAAATGCCTGGAAGACCTGGGAACCAAGAGGCAATGCATTGGGAGCCCAAGAGGGGCCCCCAAGTTCATGGAGGACCTGCGTTCCACAGCTGGCCTGGGCGGGGGACAGTGGAGTGAGGTTCTCCTTTGGCCACAGACCCTGCAGCAGGGAGAAGGAACTGCAGTAGGAGACTCAAGTTTACCATTTCCCATTGACAGTAGAGTCTGGTGGACTTCCTTGGTGGCAGATTCCTCTGCGATGGCAGCCTGCCCTCCTACCTAATTTCTGGGGATCAATTACTGCCCTGGAACCCACCATCTCTGGAATGGCACCTGCAACTGCTGTGCTGTTCTGTATATTATGGGGCCAGTCGTACTTCTCAAGCCCATCCCTATGATAGAGTTCAATTCTCCAGTTCATGGTTCAAGAGTTATTTTTCCCCTTTCATTTCATCCAAACCACTGTCTGCCCAACACTGTGACAAGACATTCAGGGCTGCCTTCCCAAGTTATGAGTTGTGACCAATGATCAAACTAATGAATTTTGATCAAATCTGTGGGCCAGAAAATTGGAACAGGAAGTAATCTGTAGGTGTCTCCCAGGGACAAATAAATACCCAGTTTGGGTTTCCTCCAGGTCTAGTCTAGGGAGGCAGGTGGTCAGAACCGTGCCAGCTTGTCTAGCCACAGTGAACATTTTGTGAGGATGTGAGTGGGTGCCAAGTAGCTGGCCTGGGTGGGCAGAGATACCCGTCTTCCTGGATCCCCTGGAATGTGGGCATTGGTGAGACTGCGGATCTGTGACCAGGTACAGCAGAGAAGAGAGCCCCAAACATAGAAGGGGGCATGATGGGAGATGCTGGAGAGGAGAGAAAATTTCCATTTGGCTTTTTCAGCTTCTTGTCAGGTCCTCAGAGCACAGCATCTTGGCAGCTTTCTGAGTGCCCCATTCCTAGTCTTTCTTCATGAATTTTTCATTTCAGGCAAAGAGCCCTTATCTCTTGCTGGAGCTGCTTTCCCATCAGCTGGTGACTGGGCAGATGAAGGTTGCATTAAGGCAGGAATTATCCATCCCTTGAGAGAGAAATGACACTCTGTGCCCTTGAAAGGACGGCTTCTGTGCCACCACTCATTACCGTAGGCCTCTGTCCAACGTTGGGTTGCTGTTTTTATTGAGATATTGTTGAGGACTGAAAGAGAAAGGCTTCAAGGGCAGATACTATGGTCCTGTCTGAAGGGTGAGGTCTTTCCTGCTGCCAATCTTTGGACATGATGGGGGCTCCACAGCAAGAAAGACGAATTAAGAAGGGACTTGGCCTCTCACAATCCAGATTTCCAGGAGTCTCGATGTCCAGGGGCACTCCTGAGGGATGGAGTGAGTTAAGGATGTCATCTCTCCCTGCCCCCATCTCCCGGGCCCAGAGCAGGAGAAGCTCCTGCTGTGCACCTTCTCGGGCCATGCTCCTTCTTACAAAGGGAGTCCATACACCCACCCAAGACTAGGCTCCATGTACCAGGACCCCAGAGTTTCTGTCCAAATTACAGCAAGCCCCCTTCTGGGCCTGCAGGGGCATCTTCATTTTCTCTGGGTCTCTCTTCCCAAGAGTGGACTCACTCCCTGTGTTCACACGCTAGGTCCTAGGAATGGCCAAGGGGTAGCTGTTGTCAGGGTTGCAAGGGGTGTGGGTGTGGAGGAAGCTTGGACGTGTGAGCTGGAATATCGACGTGTATGTGAGGCTCCTCACGATCTGAGAGGATGAGGGTGGGTGGGTGGACCAGTGACCAGAAGTGGAAAGCCAGGGGAATGGATCTCCAAGGAGGCTGGAAATCCTAAAAGTCAACCTGGTCTTTTAGGTGGCAATGAAGGTATCTACGTCAAGGCGGAAGGATGGAGCATACTTCATTTAAGGATTTATCAGTTTGACTGAACAACTTGAAAATGTGCAGACATAGAGTATGTGAACCTCCATTCGTTCTCTTGCCTGGGGCCCCACAAATGTTAGTGGGCTTAATTTGTAAGTGGGGAACTAGGGAGTCCTAGTCCTGGAGTCCCTAATGGACTGGGTAGAGGGCCAAGAGCTGCAGGAAACAAGTCAGACCTGGCAAACTAAAGTTTTGACTCACGGTGTCCTCTGAATCTATACTCTTTTTCTTAGTCCTCAGCTTTTAGGACAGTGTCATCGGAATGTTCTGGCAGGTTTCTTTTTTCTTGTCTTTTTTTTTTTTTCCAGTCCTTCATATTAATAGCGGATTTCACTGGGAAGCAGCATGGCGGCAATAGATGACCCCAGTTGGAGAGGGAGCAGCGCCACCCTGAGGCCATGGAGGGAATGGCAGCAGGAATGGGGGTGAGCCCAACGGCGCCTGCCTCTCAGGAGCCCAAGCACCAGGCACGCCCCCACCGTGATTCCACGGCCAGGACTAACCAAGAAGGGGCTGTATTCTTACCTTCTTACCAAAAATAGCATTTTTCCCATTGAAGCTTCCCAAAGAACTCTCAGCTGTTTGCTAACCATGAAAATCAATCCTTGGAGCTGCAGAGGCCAGTCCCCAACTTTCCAACGATCACTGTGTAACCCCTGCCCCACCTCATCTTCAGAAACCCCATCACCACTGCGCCAAACGCCAAAGGGAAGTGGGGATGAAGGAAGGGAGTTAGCTATGAGCAGCTTAGAAGAGCTAACCCGGGGGGTGGCTTCTCAAGCATAACTCACATGCTTACAGAGGGGCTTCAGTAGATCCTTTACCCTTTTCACTTAACACTTTAAAAAATGGAATCACATTGGCCGGGTGCGGTGGCTCACGCCTATAATCCCAGCACTTTGGGAGGCTGAGGCGGGTGGATCACCTCAGGTCAGGAGTTCGAGACCTGCCTGCTAACATGGTGAAACCCCGGTTCTACTAAAAATACAAAAAATTAGCCGGGCGTGGTGGCGTGTGCCTGTAATTCCAGCTACCTGGGAGGCTGAGGCAGAAGAATCGCTTGAACCCAGGAGGCGGAGGTTGCAGTGAGCCAAGATGGCGCCATTGCACTCCAGCTTGGGCAACAAGAGCAAAACTCCGTCTCAAAAAAAAAAAAAAAAAAAAGGTATCCCTTATAAACTGGATTAACAGTGTGACAAAAATTTAATGCCTACTGACTATATTTCCTGACTGACTGCACACAAACTCTGACGGGTAGAGATTGCTATTGTCCCATTTTACAGACAAGAAAACTGAGGCCCAGGGAGGTGAATGACTCAGTCAAGGTTATGTTGTAATAAGGAGTGTTGCTGGGTCTAGGCATCTGATTTTTTTTTTTCGTTGCACTGTTCTATCTTCTGCAAGCACCCCTGAAGGAATTTTTTAATTTTTTAATTTTTTAATTTTTTGAGATGGGTGTTGCTCTGTTGCCCAGGCTGGAGTGCAGTTGCGCCATCTCAGCTGAATGCAAGCTCCGCCTCCCGGGTTCACGCCATTCTCCTGCCTCAGCCTCCGGAGTAGCTGGGACCACAGGCGCCCGCCACCGCGCCCGGCTAATTTTTTTGTGTTTTTAGTAGAGACAGGGTTTCACCGTGGTAGCCAGGATGGTCTCGATCTCCTGACCTCGTTATCTGCCCGCTGTGGCCTCCGAAAGTGCTGGGATTACAGGCGTGAGCCACCGCGCCTGGCGCCTGAAGGAATTAAAGATTCAAATTCCTGCCACAATCCTGCACTGGGGCATGGTGTTCTTTCTTACTGTTTCATTCAAGTTGCAAAATCCATACATATTCTTGTAACTAGGCAAATATCTCCAACGCCATCTCCTGAGGTGAGCAATATTAACAGTTTTGTGAGGTTTTTTTTCCTATTATTTTCCCTATGAAGATACAAATAGATACAAATTTGCAAAAATTCATAGAGGGATTCCTACCTCCATTTATAAAATTTTAATTAAAAGCAAAAATCAGGCTAGGCATGGTGGCTCACATCTGTAATCCCAATACTTCGGGAGTCTGAGGTCAGAGGATTGCTTGAGGCCAGGAGTTTGAGAACAGCCTGTGCAACATAGGCAGACTCTGTCTCCACAAAATATTTTTAAAAATTAGCTGGGCACGGTGACTCCAGCTACTCAGGAGGCTGAGGCAGGAGGATTGTGTGAACCCGGCAGGTCAAGACTGCAGTGAGCCATGATCACGCCACTGCACTCCAGCCTGGATGACAGAGTGAGACCTAGTCTGAAAAACAAAAAAGCAAAAATCACATTATATAATTAGTTTGTAAGCTACATTTTCCCTTAGCCACATGTCATGATCATTTTGACAAGTAATATTGATTCATCTCACTTCATCTCACCCTTAATAGCAGTTCAACATTTCATGTACTGTGGATTATTCAACCACCCCCATATTGGTAGACATCTGGGGTGTTTCTAGTGATTTTTGCTATTATCAAAATATTGTGATAAACATCTCTGTAAATATTAGAAACTAGTAGGCCGAGAGTGATGGCTCACACCTGTAATCCCAGCACTTTGGGGGTCTGAGGCCAGCAGATCACTTGTGCTCCGGAGTGCAAGACCAGTTTGGGCAACATGGTGAAACCTCGTCTCTACAAAAAATACTAAAAATTAGCTGAGCATGATGGCATTTGCCTGTAGTCCCAAGTACTCAAGAGGCTGAGGCAGGAGAGAGAGGATCACTTGAGTCCAGGAGGCAGACGTTGCAGTGAGATGAGATTGTGCCACTGCACTCCAGCCTGGGCGACGGAAATGAAACCTTGTCTCAAAAAAAAAAAAAAAAAAAAAAGAAACTAGTGCTTTACTTTTGTGGGAGACAGCCCTAAAAGTAAGATAGTTAAATCAAAAGATATACACATTAAAACTGGACACAAACTAAATTACCAACAATAGGAGATTTTAAAAAATTTTTGTTTTAGACTGGGTTTCAATTCATCACTCAGGTTGAAGTACGGTGGCGCAATCATGGCTCACTACAGTCTTTTTTTTTTTTTTAGACAGAGTTTTGCTCTTGTTGCCCAGGAGGAGTGCAGTGGCACGATCTCGGCTCACTGCAACCTCCACCTCCCGGGTTTAAACGATTCTCTTGCCTCAACCTCCCGGTAGCTGGGATTACAGGCATGCGCCACTATACCTGGCTAATTCTTGTATTTTTAGTAGAGACGGGGTTTCTCCATATTGGTCAGGCTGGTGTCAAACTCCCAACTTCAGGTGATCCATCCACCTCGGCCTCCCAAAGTACTGGGATTACAGGTGTGAGCCGCTGTGTCTGGCCTCACTGCAGTCTTGAACTCCTGGGCTCAAGTGATCCTCCCCGCCTCAGCCTCTAGGATAGCTGGGACTGCAAGTGTACGCCATAGAGATGGGGTCTTGCTAGGTTGTCCAGGGTGGTCTTAGACTCCTGGCCTCAGGTAATCCTCCTACCTCAGCCTCCCGAGTCACTAGGATTACAGGTGTGAGCCATCTTGCCTGGCAACAATAGAAGATTGATTAAGCACATTGCACACAATGGAATACCCACTACATATAATGACAATTTTTAATTGATTTAAAAAAATGTTTTTTAGAAGTTGTTTAAAGAAAAGCCATGTTACAAACAGTACATATAGTATTACCCTATTTTGTAAAAAATATATGCAGAGAATAAAGGACTGAGAAAGAATAAACACTGAAATATTAATAGTGGTTGTTTCTAGGTTACAGGTATCTTTTCTTTTTCTTTCTTTTCTTTTCTTTTTTTCTTTTTCTTTCTTTTTGAAATGGAGTGTTGCTCGTTTGCCCAGGCTGGAGTACGTTTGCCCAGGCTGGAGTACAGTGGCACAACCTCGGCTCACTGCATCCTCCTCTCCCGGGTTCAAATGATTCTCCTGCCTCAGTCTCCCAAGCAGCTGGGACTACAGGCATGCACCACCAAGTGCTGGGATTATGGGCGTGAGCCACTGCACCTGGCCAAAGTACAATTTCTGACATGTGTATTTTTTGGTGGCACAGCATAAATTAAGTCTTTTTAAAAAATCATTCTTTTTTTTTTTTTTTTTTAAGACAGAGTCTCGCCCTGTCACCCAGGCTGGAGTGCAGTGGTGCTATCTCGGCTCACTGCAACCTCCACCTCCTGGGTTCAAGGGATTCCCCTGCCTCAGCCTCCCGAGTAGCTGGGACTACAGGCGTGCACCACCACGCCCAGCTAATTTTTGTATTTTTAGTAGAGACAGGGTTTCATCATGTTGGCCAGGCTGGTCTTGAACTCCTGACCTCAGGTGACCCGCCTGCCTCAGTGTCCCAAAGTGCTGGGATTATAGGAGTGAGCCACTGTGCCCACCTCTTCTTATTTTGGCTTGTCTGTGTTTTCTACTGCCTCTGTAGCAATGTGTTAGACTCTCTTGGGTTGCGGGGGGGCAGAGAGCAGCTCAGGTGCTGTACCTGGCAAGGGAGAGGTCATTTAAGGCTCCACGGGGAGGTGAGGTGTCCAGGAGGTTGGCACCTTAATTGGGATAATGACAGCTCTGGCAGCTTGGCAGCCCCTAGAAGCAAAGGCGTGAGCATCTCTTTACCCTGCAAAGGCAGTGGGACTGCTCTTGCTCAGAGGGGCGCCATCACAGGTGTGTCTTGGCCCATTTTTGCCTTGGCTTCCGATTCACCCTTGAGTCTCTGCTTCTCTTGCCACTCCCAAAGCCTGCCTCCATTCTCCCCTCCTCTTGAAGGCTCTCCTCATGCATGATTCGTCCATGGCCTCTGCTTATTGCTTCCTGTGTCCACCTTCTTTGAAGGCCTTACACTCCCTTCAAATTCCCCAAGAAACACTATCTGATTGGGTGGCTAGTATTGGGAGCTGCTGTTGGTCACAGCGCTGGCCCCAGGCCCTATTAGAAGGCACTGGTCAGCCTACAGTTGGCTGCCTTTGTTTCTATAAGGGTCCCTGGCCTGCTCAGTTCTACTAGTGTGGTGGGATTATGCTGCATGTCGGTTATCCACCGCTACTGCCTGTACCCTAATACCTGTATTAGTTTGCTAGGGCTGCCATAACAAAGTACCACAGGCTACCACTGTCTCTGGGCAGGGCTGTGACAGAGCAGAAAATAAAAGCTGCCCACAGGCCGGGTGTGGTGGCTCATGCCTGTAATCCCAGCACTTTGGGAGGCTGAGGTGGGTGCATCATGAGGTCAGGAGATAGAGACCATCCTGACGAACACAGAGAAACCCTGTCTCCACTAAAAATACAAAAATTTGGCCGGGCATGGTGGCATGTGCCTGTAGTTCCAGTCACTCAGGAGGCTGAGGCAGGAGAATCTCTCGAATCCCAGAGGCAGAGGTTGCAGTGAGCCGAGATCCGCCACTGTACTACAGCCTGGGCAGCAGCGTGAGACTCCATCTCAAAAAAAAAAAAAAAAAAAAAAAAAAAAAAGCTGCCCACTACATACTAACTCCCTTCCTGGACTGTGTTTTCATAGGTCTAGTCTAAGACACCCTGAGGTGGAAAGAATTTCCTAGAGAAGACAAAATGTCTGGGAGAAAGGTGAAAGGCAAAGGCTATAGCCCCTGAGGGAAGGGGTGCCATGAGCAGGGAGAGGTCTGTGGCTTAAACCACAGAAATGTATTGTTTCACAGTTCTGGAGGCTGAAGCCTGAGATCAGGATATTGGCTGGATGGGTTCCCTGTGAGCTCTGTGGGAATCTGTTCCATGCCGCTCTGCTGCTGGTGGTTTGCAGGCAATCTTTCGAGTTCCTTGGCTTGTGGAAACACCAACCAATCTCTGCCCCCATCTTCACATGGCCTTCTCCGTGTGTGTGTGTGTGTGTGTGTGTGTGTGTGTGTCTCTGTCTCTGGGTCCAAACCCTCCTTCTTAATAAAGACACCAGTCATATTGAATTAGGGATTAGGAGGCATTTACATCAAAAGGTACTGCTTTGGCCACTATGAAGTTCTAAGATCAGCCTGACTGCTGATTTGATAGTAATTTAGAATTTATTTCATCACTTTCTCCTGAATACTCTAATATGTAATTATACATGTATGTCAGCTGATAGTTTTGCTGTTAAATGCAATTAGAATCAGCCTTATGATTTCTCAAATTTAATCTCCTCCTAAACCATTCCATACCCCAGACAAAAAAGTCCTTGACCTAGGGCAGGTCCAGCCCCACAATGAGGTGGGCCACAGGGCTCCCATCTCCCTGAATTCTGAACTAAGGAATGCTATGAGTAACCTAGTCGAATAATACTGTGGGGGTAAATCTGTTTCCATCCTCTGGCCTAAGATCCCAGCCTCCATGTATGGAATTGTTCCCATGGGAAAATGCATTCCAAATTCCAAACGACTGATTTGCGCGTGAACTTTCACTCTGGAAGTTAGTGACTGCCAGAATATATTCTCCTGTGGCTCAGTCTACCAATAGCTTCTCATGAGTCCTGTCCTCTGTCCACTTCCTCACCTCCCACCTCCCCTGTATGTTCCCTCAATCTTGACGTGGCACCTGTATTAGTTTGTTCTCACACTGTTAATAAAGACATACCTGAGACTGGGTCATTTATAAAGGAAAGAGGTTTAATTGAGTCACAGTTCCAGATGGCTGGGGACACCTCACAATCATGGCAGAAGAGCAAGGGATGTCTTACATGGCAGCAGGCAAGACAGAGCTTGTGCAGGGAACTCTCCTTTATAAAACATCAGATCTTGTGAAACTTCTTCACTATCACGAGAACAACATGGGAAAGATCCGCCCCCATGATTTGGTTATCTCCCATCAGGTCCCTCCCACGACATGTGGGAATTGTGGGAGCTACAATTCAAGGTGAGATTTGGGTCGGGGCACAGCCAAACCATATTAGTACCTCAAAGTGAAGCCTTACCCAGGTATTCTCTGTCCCTCCCTTGAGCTGTTGGATCTTTAGGCCTGAGCTACGGTGTTCGTCTTGCTTTACCTGGGTTGTAGAGAGTTGTGCATGAGAGTCTTGACTCTCTTACAAAATCTTAGGATCCTTGAGAGTGAAACTGTATTTCCCACATCTTTGTATCCTTCCAGGAAGAGTATGAGGTATATAGGATTTATGAAGCATCTACTGTGTGCCAGGCTCTGAAACAGTGCTTTCTAGCATACTTATTATTATGAATATTATTGAGATGGAGTTTCACTCTTGCCACCCAGGCTGTAGTGCAGTGGCGTGATCTTGGCTCACTGCAGCCTCCACCTCCTGGGTTCAAGCAATTCTCCTGCCTCAGCCTCCCAAGTAGCTGGGATTACAGGCGTGCACCACCACAACCAGCTAATTTTTGTATTTTTAGTAGAGGTGGAGTTTTGCCATGTTGGCCAGGCTGGTCTCCAACTCCTGATCTCAGCTGATCCATCCACCTGGGCCTCCCAAAGTGCTGGGATTACAGGTGTGAGCCACTGTGCCTGGCCTGTTTTTCTTTTTTTTTTTTTTTTTAACTTATCTTCCAGATTTTAGCCCAGGACCTGGTACATAGCAGATGCTCAGTAGATCATTCTCAAAAAGGTTTTAAATCCCCAGCCTGCATGCAGTCTCCTTTCCCTCAGTCTCCTGGCCACTTGTGCATGTTTTCCCCAAGCTCCCTGACTCATGGGGGTAACTCAGGCTGCCCTTGCCTTCCTCAGGGCTGAGGGAATTGGGCAGGTGGCAAGATTAGCAACCTAGAAACAGTTGCCTGGCATCTGAGGGAAAGCCAACCCTCTCCTCTCCACCTCCCATCCCAGCAGATGGGACCTAGTGAGTTTGTGGGCTCCCTTGTTCCAACAAGAATGGGAACAGATTGGATCCCCAGGACTCACAATGTGGGAACATGTGCAGTGGGTGGAAATGTCAGTTCACAAACTCAGGTGCACATGAAGCTTAACTTTGTGCTTTACAAATCAGCTAGTCTGCTAAACTGAGGGGAACTTAACCCCAGTTCTTGAAGATATGTTCCCTGCTCCTCCCTGACCCATAGCCCCATGGTTGTTCTCTGGGTCTGGAATCTTAGGCTGTGTGCAAAACATTTCTTCACTGGACACTGGTCCACATGGTTGCTGCTGAGACATCCGCCATCCCTGCTCCATAGGCTCAGGCCCAGAATCTCGGCAAATTCCCTCTAAGTGACTCCTGCCCCATGACGCTCTTCCACTATTCTTCTCTGGGGTCGTGTGTGTGGCTTCTGGGGTCTACTAGGGAGCCAGGCCAGGTCTGCTGTGTTCCTGGGACCCATGACCTCTCCCTCCTCAAAGCCCCTCTGCCCTGAGGGGATGAACCCTTTGTCTTTCACCTTTCTCCAAGACATTTTGTCTTCTCTAGGAAATTCTTTTTACCTCAGGGCGTCTTAGACGAGACCTGTGAAAACACAGTCCAGGAAGGGACTTAGTGTTTGGTGGGCAACGTTCATTTTCTGCTCTGTCACAGCCCTGCCCAGAGGCAGTGACCACAGAGCCCACTGCTTTCACATTTGGAGGAATAGAAAAGGGAAAAATACAAAGAGGAGGGGAACGAAACTGATAGATGAATATATCAAAATATTTATCCCAACCTGATGTATCTTGTAGATTGCCTTTAACTCTAGATCTCCTCCTCCTCCTCCTTTTTTTCTTCTCCTCCTCCTCCTTCTCCTTCTTCTTCTTTCTCATCTCCCTCCTCCTCCTGCTTCTTCTTCCTCCTTCTTTCTTCCTCTTCCTCTCCTCCTCCTTCCCTTCCCCTTCCCCTACTTCTCCCCTTCCCTCTTCCCCTCCCCCCTCCCCCTCTCCTCCTCCCTTCCTCTCCCCCACTCCTCCTCCTCCCTCCTCCCCCCTCCTCCTCTTCTCCTTCTCCTTCTCCCTCTCCCTCTCCTTCTCCTTCTCCTTCTCCTTCTCCTTCTCCTTCTTCTTCTTTAAAAAAGAGACAGGGTCTTGCTTTATTGCCCAGGCTGGAGTGCAGTGGCATGAACACAACTCACCCTAACCTTGAAATCCTGAGATAAAGTAATCCTCCCACCTCAGCCTCCCAAGTAGCTGGGACTACAGGCATGAGCCACCATGCCCAGCCCGAACCCCAGCTCTTCTGCTGAAAGCAAACTTGCCTCTTTAGGGTGCTAGTAGAGCTCAGGCAGGGTTGGCTGCCACCTTCTGAGGGACTCTATGTTCTATTGCTGTCTGTCTTCTCCACAGCCCTGTTGGTTACCTTTTCCTAGCTACTCCCAAGGTTTTGGGAAGAACATTTGTCAGAATGGTGTAGGGAAGGCCCCTGGGGCTCATCCCAGTGGTCAGCATAGGCATCACAGCAGATTGTGGCAAGCCCTGGAATATGAGCTAGTGGGGGAACCAATGGTGCTGGGCAAATTAAGAAAGAAGTTATAGGGTGGGTGCCGTGGCTCAATCCTATAATGCCAGCATTTTGGGAAGCTGAGGTGGGTGGATCATTTGAGGCCAGGAGTTTGAGACCAGCCTGGCCAACACAGTGAAACCTTATCTCTATTAAAAATGAAAAAAAAAAAAATTAGCCAGGCTTTGTGGCACACACCTGTAGTCCCAGCTACTTGGGGGGCTGAGGCATGAGAATCGCTTGAACATGGGAGGCAGAGGCTACAGTGAGCCAAGACTAACTCACTGTACTCACTGTACTCCTGTCTGGGTGACAGAGCAAGACTGTGTCTCAAAAAAAAAAAAAAAAAAAAAAGAAAAGAAAAGAAAAGACAAAAAGTCTCCAAGAGAAAAAAGAAAGAAAGAAAGAAAAGGAAAGACAAAAGAAAGAGAAAACGTATAAATTTCCAGGAGGGAAGTAACCAGGAAATCTTCATGGAGGAGGTGGCATTTGGTGTAAGGATTTAGAAGAGATGAGAGGGAGGGAAGGCAGGAATGATGGTCTAATTGGGGAGCAGAGAGGGTGTATCTGGAGCATGTGCTTCAATAACAGAGGTGTCTCAGTTTTTAAGCTAATGTTTACCTGGTAAAAAGATGTTGGAGGGAGTAAGGTAAAAGCAAGACTACAGGGCTATGGAGAAGGTGGCTGAAATCCTCAATAGTGTCACTGAGTGGTCCTGAGCAGGCTCTGCGGCCAGACTGCCAGGGTTCAAATCCTGGCTGTGCTATGTTGCTGCTGCATGTCCTTCAGCAGGTTACAACACCCCTCTGTCCCTTGAATCCTCAGCTGTGATGTGGAGACAATAATGTACTGGTGTCCGAAAGTGGCTGTGAGGATAAGTTCAGAAGTTTAGAAGTGTAAAGGGCTTAGATGAGTGCTCGGCACACAGTGATGCTCACTGTATGTTAGCAGTAATGGTGATGGTGATGGATAAGATGATGATGGGCGCCCCTCCCAACCAAACACCCTGGGTGACCTCTGCTCCAACCCCCTTTAGGCCCTCCTGCCCTGATGTTTGACCTAAGCTATGCCTCTGATTCCAGGTAGGGGAAGATGCTTGTGCCCTTCCAGGTCTCAGGTTGCTTACTCTGTGACCATCTGACCCCTAGCAACGCTGTCTCAGCCCCTCTAGGCAGTGTCTGGGCGCCGTGGGCCCTGCTGATGAGGTGGTGTGTCATGCCTGGTCAGCAGGGCAGGCCGAGAGGCAGAGCTGCTTTCCCCAGCAGAGGAATAGAGTTGAGCCTTGCCTCAACTCTGCCTCTCCCTGGCTTCAGTTTTCTTCTTACTGGCCTCCTAGGACATCTATCCAGATCCCGGACAGAGGCATAGGCTTGGCTCAGGTCTTCCAGCCAATGAATGGCCAAGGCCGGATTCACACTAGGACAGTCTGGCTTTTAACGACTGCACTAAGAGTCACTGCAGCAGATCCAGATATCAAGGAAGGTTCCCAGAGTCCTGGTGCCTCAGTGCCCTTAGACAGGCGAATACTGATGGTGGAGACAGAATTGTTACAAATGTATAACAAATAAGTTATTTATTTATTTATTTATTTATTTTATTTTATTTTTTGAGACGGAGTCTCGCTCTGTCGCCCAGGCTGGAGTGCAGTGGCCGGATCTCAGCTCACTGCAAGCTCCGCCTCCCGGGTTCACGCCATTCTCCTGCCTCAGCCTCCCGAGTAGCTGGGACTACAGGCGCCCGCCACCTCACCCGGCTACTTTTTTGTATTTTATAGTAGAGACGGGGTTTCACCGTGTTAGCCAGGATGGTCTCGATCTCCCGACCTCGTGATCCGCCCGTCTCGGCCTCCCAAAGTGCTGGGATTACAGGCTTGAGCCACTGCGCCCGGCCAACAAATAAGTTATAATAAAGCAGAATTCAATCCAAAATTCAGAAGGAAAGCAATGCTTTCTGTTCCATTGCAAACCATCTCTAAACTTCGTGGCTTAAAACTACAAAACTCACATTTGCTCATGATTCTGCAACATGGGCAGAGCTTGACAGCGGCAGTTCATCTCTGTTCCACATGGCATCAGCTGAGGCTGCTCCACCAAGGCTGCAGGATCCAATTCCAGAATGGCACACTCACATCACTGGAAGCTGATGCTGGCTGGCAGCCAGGGCCTCCTCTTGGCCTCCTTACATAGTTAAGTTAAACTTCTGCAGCACAATAGTTGGGTTCCAAGTAGGGGCAACCCAGGAAGAAGCATCCCAGGCCAGGGGTAGGCACTTTTCAAGCCTCTGTTGGCATCTTGTTGCTAGAGCCCTATTGGCCAAAGCCTGTCACCTGACCAAGCCCAGAGTCAGTATGGGAGGAGACTATACACAGTGGTGAATACTGGGAGCTGTGGTTTGCCAAAGTGTCTGTGTGAACTTCTTTTTCATAAGGCTCACTTTGGTGCTCCTGATACTCTCCCTTCAGCCTCCTCTGAAACCTGGCTGCATCCAATATCCTCTTTCTCACCTCATCCATTGCTCCCTCTTCAACGAATCCCTCCTTTCAGCCAACAAACCCACTCAAGCCACAGCTATCTCCAAACAGCTCTGCTCAGCCCTGCTTCTCCCTCAAGGTGCCATCCTGTCTCCCTCCTTTCCTTTGCTTCCAAAAATCTTCAAATAGCTGTTGAATGCTGGAAGCAGAAAAAGTTCCCTAAAGCCAATTTGCTACATTTATGAAATATTCTAGGCTGGGCACTGTGGCTCACACCTGTAATACCTACACTTTGGGAGGCCGAGGTGGGCGGATCACGAGGTCAAGAGATTGAGACCATCCTGGCCAACATGGTGAAACCCCATCCCTACTAAAAATACAAAAATTATCTGGGTGTGGTGGCGTGCGCCTGTAGTCCCAGCTTCTCGGGAGGCTGAGGCAGGAGAATCACTTGAATCCAGGAGGCGGAGGTTGCAGTGAGCCGAGATCACGCCACTGCACTCCAGCCTGGCGACAGAGCGAGACTCCATCTCAAAAGAAAAGAAAAAAAAAAAAGAGAGAAATATTCTGATTTGTCCATTCTAAAGAAATTTTTCCTTAATGTTTTCAATGAGTATGAACATATACTTTTAATGAATGCATTAGTAAATATATTCAAGAATATACTCTTCATGAATATAAATAAAAATCTATTGATAAGAAGTCTAAACTACACTGTGACTCTTAGGTTCCAGCAAGCCCATAGTCTGTGAATAGACTCACAAGTGGAATATATTCATATTCACTGAGAAAAACTTTCTTCAAAATTTTTGACAAATTTGCCAAAATTGGCACACATCTCTTAAGTAAAAAATTTCATCCCTCCTTTCCTCCATCCATTCATCCATCCAACAGATATTTATTTGAATGCCATGGCATGCTCAGCACTGGGGCATAGTATGGTTGAACACAGACCCAGCCCTGGCCCTCATCGAGTGTACAGTCTAGTAGGGGAGACAGTTATTCATTAAGTGATCATTTCAAACAAACACTGAAACTGGCCCGGTGCCATGACTCATGCCTGTAATCCCAGCACTTTGGGAGGCCAAGATGAGAGGGTCATTTGAGGTCAGGAGTTCGAGACCAGCCTGGCCAACATGGTGAAACCCCATCTCTACTAAAAATACAAAAATCAGTTGGGTGTGGTGGTGGGCGCCTGTAATCCCAGGTACTTGGGAAGCTGAGGCAGGAGAATTGCTTGAACCCAGGAGGTGGAGGTTGCAGTGAGCTGAGATCATGCCACTGCACTCCAGCCTGGGTGACAGAGTGAGACTCTGTCTCAATTAAAAAAAAAGAACACTGAAATTGCAATCATGACCAGTGCTACCACACCTTTTCCAGCTCATGACATGCCCTTTGGCATGCACTGCTTTGGAATTTTGATCATACTGCTCCCTTTGTTGGCAATGCTCTTTCCTGATTTCCCTGCTTGGCATATGCAGCTTAATTTTAAGACCCCACCATCCTGGCTAACATGGTGAAACCCCGTCTCTACTAAAAATACAAAAAACTAGCCGGGCGTGGTGGCGGGCGCCTGTAGTCCCAGCTACTCGGAGGCTGAGGCAGGAGAATGGCCTGAACCTGGGAGGCGGAGCTTGCAGTGAGCCGAGATCGCGCCACTGCACTCCAGCCTGGGTGACACAGCGCGAGACTCCGTCTCATAAAAAAAAAAAAAAAAAAAAAAAAAAAAAAATTTTAAGACCCCAGTCAACAGCGCTCACTGTGGTTCTGGCTCCTATCCCCAGGAAAGATTAAATGCTCCCTTATTTATGTTCTAGCAGCACTTGGCATAAACTTCTAGTAGTGAACATATCAAACCATAATATATTATATCTGTGTCTCTTCTATTAGATTGTAAGTGTAATCGGGTCAAGAATTCTGTTTTCAGAGCCTTGCGTGGAGTGAATGTGCAATAAATGTTTAAAAAGAAAGAAGTTGGGGGTTGGGGGGGGTGGGGCGCAGTGACTCACACCTGTAATCCCAGGACTTTGGGCGGCAGAGGGGGCCAGATAGCTTGAGCTTAGGAGTTCAAGACCAGCCTGGGCAACATGGTGAAACTCCATCTCTACAAAAACATACCAAAAAAAAAAAAAGTAGCTGGGTGTGATGGCAAGCACCTGTAGTCCCAGCTACTCAGGAAGCTAAGGTGGGAGGATTGCTCGAGCCTGGGAGGTCTAGGCTGCAGTGAGCTGTGATTGCCCCATGCACTCCAGCCTGGGAGACAGAGCAAGACCCTGCCTCAAAAAAAAAGGTATCCTTACCTGACACGGAAAAATTCCTCTGGGCACCCATTAGGGGACAGACACCTCCATTTACACTCATCCTTTTAAAGCCTCTTATAATTTGTTCCACAATATAGACATTAAAAATAAGCTTGAGGGAGGCCCAGTAGCCATGGTGGCAGACAGGGCCGGTGGGTAAGGCTCTGGCGGCCACTGACCTGAGGGAGAACAGCCTGCTGACCTCAGCCAGGGCTGCAGCAGTGGGACCAGTGCCAGACAAGGTGCTCTAAGGGGTTAGCACCAAGTGCAGTCATCTTTGCATCTCTAGCATCTAGCAGCATTGACTAGATGCTCACACACTCGAGAAATATATGTTAAATGAACAGTCCCTGTGACAATCAAGCAGACTTTATTCTTTCTGATGACACATCTCCTCCGGCTGCCACTGTCACCCCTGCAGAGCAGGGGCTGGGGAAGCCAGAAGGGAAACAAGACAGGACAGCCTGGGTGAAGCAGGACTGCGTTTTGATGAGCTGAGCAAGCCTGGGTGCGGGACCCTGAGGTTACCAAGCAGACCAGCGTACCCAAGGAAGACTGTATGGATTTTGTGGGCGAAATCAGCCCATTTCCAAAATAGTTGGTGGTTTAATTGAGCCTGTGGACCAACTTGCAAAAGCAGCAGAAAATGAGAAGAGGAAGGTAGTCAGTGCTTGGAACATGCTCCAATTTATGGCAAAGCTGAGAGAAGTCCAACAGCAACAACTTCCAGCATGAACAGCAGAAGATAAAATGTGGCTAAAAAGGTGGTGGGTTGAATATGAAGCCTCATGGAAAGTAGTTGCACAGAAGGAAACACGTTTATTGGCCAGTTTATTTTCAGATGTGACTAACGACCTGAGTATGCCGTGTGAGATGGAGTGTGAGGAATGCAGCCTTTCTGAAGGTGATAATACAAATCTAGAGGAGGCTTGTTTTAAACTTCAGTGCATATCTGCTGGGAAACATTGGTGCCATGCAGCCAGCAGCCACAGCATTCTTGGTCTCAACTAAACAGTCTGTAAACGTTGATCCTTTTTTTTTTTTCTGTAAATTCACAGATTTGGAAGGAAGATCAATAAATTATTGTTTTCCAAACAAATAAACTGGAGAGAAAAATAATTCTTTTTTTCTTTTTCTTTTTCTTTTTTTTTTTGAAATGGAGCCTCGCTCTGTCACCCAGGTTGGAGTGCAATGGCGCAATCTCAGCTCAGTGCAACCTCCGCCTCCCGAGTTCAAGTGATTCTTCTACCTCAGTCTCCTGAGTAGCTGGGATTACAGGCGCCTGCCACTATGCCTGGCTAATTTTTGTATTTTTAGTAGAGATGGGGTTTCACCATGTTAGTCAGGCTGGTCTTGAACTCCTGACCTCAGGTGATCCACCTGCCTCGGCCTCCCAAAGTGCTGGAATTACAGGCATGAGCCACTGCGCCCGGTGAGAGAAAAATAATACTTTTATATATATGCTTTTATAGGCATAAGATATCTCTAGAAATATCCATGAGGAACTCTCATATTTCATCAGATCTAAGATGCCCTCAATTATAAGATATGCCATTGTTGTGTGCGCAAGAAAGAAAAAATACTGCTAAATAGAGAGGCAAAAGGTTCAGAATAGCCAACACAATATTGAAGAAGAGCAAGTTGGAGGACCGATACTACCCAACTTCAGGACTTACTATAAAGCTACAGTAATCAAGATACTGTGGTATTGATAAAACAATAGATAAATAGATGAATAGAACAGAATAGAGAGCCCAGAAATAGACCCACATAGCTATACTCAAGTGATGTTTGATAAAGAAGCAAGGACAATACAATGGAAAAAAAAAGACAGTATTTTCAACAAATGGTCCTGGAACAACAGGACATCCACATGCAAAAAAAAAAAAAAAAAATTTAGACACAGACCTTGCACCTTTCATAAACATGAACTCAAAATGGCTCAGAGACCTATATGTAAAGCACTAAACTAGAAAACTCCTAGAAGATAACATAGGAGGAAATCTGGATGACGTTGGGTATGGACATGACTTTTTTGATGCAACACCAAAGGCATTAACCATGAAAGAAATCATTGATAAATTGGACTTCGATAATTTAGAAAAACTTCTGCTCTGTGAAAAACCACTGTCAAGAGAATAGGAAGACAAGCCACCAACTGGGAAAAAAAATATTTGGAAAAGACAACTGATAAAGGATTGTTATCCAAAACATACAAAGAACTCTTAAAGCTCAACAATAAGAAAATGAACAACTCGGTTAAAAAATGGACAAGAGACTGGAACAGACACCTCATCAAAGATTTTACAAATGGCAAGTAAGCATGTGAAAAGATGCTCCATATCATGTGTCATTAGGGAACTTCAGAGTAAATCAACAAGGCGAGGACCCAAACACATGTGTTGGCTCCACAGCCTCACCAGCATGTCGTGTTGTCAGTGTTCTGGCTTTGGGTCATCTCATTGAGTCAGTGAGAATGAATGAACTCTCATTCATTGCTGATGGGAACGCAAAATGCTACAGCTTCTTTGGAAGACAATTTGATGGTTTCTCTCTCTTTCTTTCTCTTTCTTTTCTTTTCTTTCTCTTTCTTTCTTTCTTTTTTTTTGAGACAGGGGCTTGCTCTGTCACCCAGGCTAGAGTGCAGTGGCGGGATCACGGCTAACTGCAGTCTCTAACTTCTGGGCTCTAGCAATCCTCCCACCTCAGCCTCCCGTGTAGCTGGGACTACAGGCATGAGCTACCATACCAGGCTAATTTCTAAAAAAAAATTTGTAGAAACAGAGTCTTTCTATGTTGCCCAGGCTGGTCTCAGACTCCTGGACTCATGATCTTCCTACCTCAGACTTCCAAAGTGTCGAGATTACAGGCATGAGCCACCACACCCAGCCTAATTTGGCAGTTTCTTACAAAACCAAATATACTTTTACCATATGAACTAGCAATTGTGCTGCTTGGTATTGACCCAAAGAATTTAAAAACTGGTGTCCACACAGAAATCTGCCCATGGATATTTATAATCAGCTTTATTTATAATCATCAAAACTTGGAAGCAAGCAAGATGTCCTTCAGTAGGTGAATGCATAAATAAACTATAGGTACATCCAGACGATGGAATGTTATTCAGCACTAAAGGAAATGGGCTTTGGGTGATAATAACATTTCAGTGTAGGTTCATTGATTATAACAAATTTACCTCTCTGCTGCAGAATGTTGATAGTAGGGGAGGCTGTGTATGTGTGGGGCCAGGGAGTGTATGAGAACTCTCTGTACTTCTAAATTTTGCTGTGAACTAAAACTGCTCTAAAAGATAAAGTCTGTTTAAAAAAAGACTGCCAGTTAACTATATGACATGATGCCATAACGACAGCCTTGCATGACACGTGATTGATCACACCAGCCCTTCATGGCTTTGAAATTTCTTGCATCTATTCTGAGAGATCTGGCAATTTCCCCAGTCTTAAATTGCATTGTCTGGCATGAATTTGAGTATGTAACATTCCTTTATCTCCTTTGGGAATCTTCCACTTTGGGGTCCTCAAATGGACCAAGAATGCATCACCAGCATCAATATCACCAGGGGTCTTGTTAGAAATGTGGAATCTGAGGCCGGGCACAGTGGCTCACGCTCGTAATCCCAGCACTTTGGGAGGCTGAGGCAGGTGGATCACGAGGTCAGGAGTTCGAGACCAGCCTGGCCAGCATAGTGAAACCCCGTCTCTACTAAAAATACAAAAAAAAATTAGCTGGGCAGGTTGGCACACACCTGTAGTCCCAGCTACTTGGGAGACTGAGGCAGAAGAATTGTTTGAACCTGGCAGGCGGAGGTTGCAGTGAGCCAAGTTTACACCACTGCACTCCAGCCTAGGCGACAGAGTGAGACTCCGTATCGAAAAAAAAAAAAAAAAAAAAAAAAAAAATAA
>NC_037675.1:6144743-6202787 GCF_003255815.1 Theropithecus gelada
CCCCCCCCCCCCCCCGGGGGCAAGAGGGGAAACCCCGTTCCAAAAAAAAAAAAAAAAAAAAAAAAAAAATTAGCCGGGCATGCTGGTGCATGCCTGTAATCCCAGCTACTTGGGAAGCTGAGGCAGGAGAATCGCTTGAACCCGGGAGGCTGAGGTTGCAGTGAGCAGAGATTGCACCATTGCACTCCAGCCTGGGTGACAGAGCAAGACTCCGTCTCAAAAAAAAAAAAGAAAAGAAAAAGAAAGAAGAAATGCGGGCCGGGCGCGGTGGCTCAAGCCTGTAATCCCAGCACTTTGGGAGGCCGAGACGGGCGGATCGCGAGGTCGGGAGATCGAGACCATCCTGGCTAACACGGTGAAACCCCGTCTCTACTAAAAAATACAAAAAACTAGCTGGGCGAAGTGGCGGGTGCCTGTAGTCCCAGCTACTCGGGAGGCTGAGGCAGGAGAATGGCGTGAACCCGAGAGGAGGAGCTTGCAGTGAGCTGAGATCCGGCCACTGCACTCCAGCCTGGGTGACAGAGCAAGATTCCGTCTCAAAAAAAAAAAAAAAAAAGAAAGAAGAAATGCGAAATCCGACCCTTGCCAGACTTAGTGAATACGAATCTGTGTTTTATCCAGATCCCAGCGGATTTGTGTGCACATTACAGTCAGAGAGGTCCTGCTGCTGAAAACCTCTCAATGGTTGCTCTGCAAGAAAATATGGAATGGAAATCATGACTCCAACAATTCATAAATTCTCTTCACTAATATCAATTTTGCACCTCACTGTTGTTTCTGTAACTTTCTGCATCCACAGTGACCTTTCATTTCCATGCTGATTGTACAGTCTTTTTGAAGATATTTTAAATAGCAGCTCAGCATGTGTAGCATCAACAAATGCGTATAAATCATTTGAAATGATGACAATACAAAAGCTATAGCCAAGTTTGCTCAAGTGCAGGCAATGGTATCAATGTGATGAGAGCCACCTAGCTGACAGCTATTGTAAGACACATCCTGATTTCAGAGATGTCAAAATGTGAAAAAAAAATGTATATCTTAGAAGTCAATGAAATATGGTAACAAAATAGACTGCTTCTGGGGTAGGAACTGGAAGACTAGAGAATAAATGGGAGGGAGATATTTCATTATATACTCTTTTGTGTCTGTTGAATTTTGGGCCTTGCAAATTTGTTAAAAGCCATATAGTATTTTAATTAAGTAATAAATTTGGCTCTAATCTTAATCTTCCATTTTGTAATCCCAGGACCCAAACCCCAAATCTCTGAATCACTCATGGACTATTCAGTGGTAGTAGACACTGTTTTTAATGTATTTTAAGATCGAGTTGGCTTGGCAGGTACAGTGGCTTATGTCTGTAATCCCAGCACTTTGAGAGGCCAAGGCAGGTAGATCACCTGAGGTCAGGAGTTCCAGACCAGCTTGGCCAACATGGTGAAACCCTGTCTGTATTAAAAATACAAAAATTAACCAGGCATGATGGCAGGCGACTGTAATCCTGGTTATTTGGGAGGCTGAGGCAGGAGAATTGCTTGAACCCAGGAGGTGGAGGTTGCAGTGAGCTAAGAACACATCATCCAATTCCAGCCTGGGTGACAAGAGCGAGAATCTGTCTCAAAATAAATAAATAAATAAAAATATTGCCTTGGCTTGGGAGGGTGCAGTGGCTCATGTCTGTAGTCCTAGCACTTTGGGAGGCCAAGAGGAAACATGGCAAAACCCCATCTCTATAAAAAATGTAAAAGCCAGGCGTGATGGTGCTTGCCAGTGGTTCCAGCTACTCAGGAGGCTGAGGAGGGGGGATTGCTGGAGCCTGGGAGGTCTAGGCTGCAGTAAGCTGTCATCACACCACTGCACTCCAGCCTGGGCAACAGAGCAAGACCCTGTCTCAAAAGAAAGAATTGACTTGCCTTTTTGGAATGCTCTATGTTTCAAGGTTATAGTAAAAAACAAAAGAAAACAAAAATCTCTAAAACTTCTGAGCCTTTTCCACAAATGCTATTAAATGACTTATGTTCCTGATTTGTAACTTTTTTTTTTTTTTCTTATTTGGGTGTGAAGGGATGGGTGGAGATGATGGGAAGGCTTACATTTATCCCTGTTGAATAAGAGGCTGTTGGAGTCAGCCCACAGGTCTAAAACTTTGATTTTCAAATTATAGTGTGCCTCAGAGCCACCTGGAGGGCTTATTAAAACACAGATTTCTGCTGGGCGCGGTGGCTCATGCCTGTAATCCCAGTACTTTGGGAGGCCAAGGTGGGTGGATCACTTGAGGTCAGGAGTTTGAGACCTGCGTGGTCAACATGTTGAAACCTCATCTCTACCAAAAATATAAAAATTAGCCGGCCATGGTGGCAGGCATCTATGGCCCCAGCTACTAAGAGACTGGGGCAAGAAAATCGCTTGAACCGGGGGGCAGAGGTTGCAGTGAGCCAAGATCATGCCACTGCACTCCAGCTTGGGCAGTACAGCAAGACTCTGTCTCAAAAAAAAAAAAAAAAAAAAGAGATTTCTGGGTCCCACTCCTGGAGTTTCTGATTTCAATAAAAGTTGGAGGTGGAGCCTAAGAATTTGCACGTCTAACAAGGTCCCAGGTGACACTGATACTGCTAGTCTGAGGACCACACTTTGGTCCGTTGCTCTAGCCAGCCTGTGGAAATTCCTTTGGATCATGATGCCATCCTCCAGATATTAACTGTCCCTCCCAGCGATTTTCTGTACCTTCATCTAAATCATTGACAAAAGGTTGAACAGGGAGAGACTGAGGACCCAGCTTTGCAGCAAGAATCTTCAGACTGCCATGGATCCACGCATCAGTGTTTGTAGGATATGATGGGTTTCCATCAGCGAGAAACCAATAGTCATACTCCTCAGCCTACAAGGCTCCATCCTGTTCGTGGAAACAGCCCAAGGAACTTTGTGAAAACCTTGCTGAAATCTAGGCAGGCACAATGTTTATGTATTCTAGTCCACACTTTTGAGGGTTGTTGCCATGCCCTGTTGAAGGCTGTGTGACCATCGGCAATTGCCTAGTTTTCTTTTTTTTTTTTTGAGACGGAGTCTTGCTCTGTCGCCCGGGCTGGAGTGCAGTGGCCGGATCTCTCAGCTCACTGCAAGCTCCGCCTCCCGAGTTCACGCCATTCTCCTGCCTCAGCCTCCCGAGTAGCTGGGACTACAGGTGCCCGCCACCGCGCCCAGCTAGTTTTTTGTATTTTTTAGTAGAGACGGGGTTTCACCGTGTTAGCCAGGATGGTCTCGATCTCCTGACCTCGTGATCCGCCCTCCTGACCTCGTGATCCGCCCGTCTCGGCCTCCCAAAGTGCTGGGATTACAGGCTTGAGCCACGGCGCCCGGCGCCTAGTTTTCTTTCTCCATCTCATTTGCGGTGAGGCAGGAGCCAGCTCAGATGCACGAGTTTGCATCGGTCCCACTCCTCAGCATCACTGGTCTCTGAAAGATCCTCTCTTGTTTTATTTAGTTGATTATATCCAATATTAATCAGAGTAGGCTAGGATTATGCTGCAGTAACAAACAACCCGAGTCCCAGGAGCTTCAAACAAAAGTTTATTTTTCACCAAAATTACCTGTCTATTAATGCAGGTTAGCAGGATGGAGGCTAGGAGAGGGTTCAGCTCATTGTATTCTCTCAGGGATCCAGGGTGGTGATGGAAGTTTCTTCTCAACTTTTGCCCTCAGGATCATCTGTGGTAGTGGATCAGAGCATTGAATGATCTTCCACCACAAATTAAATGTTCTGGTCTACAACTTGCACACATGATTTCCACCCACAACTCTTCAGGCAGCACTGATTCCATGTGCTTGCCCAACTACACGATGGAGGAGGCAGAGAAGTACGATCCACCCAGGAGCTTGGGAGGAAAGGAGAATAGCCTCGGGATGAGTCATAGAAGACTCCATGGCAGCTGCTTTTGTCTCCCTTTGTCACTCCCACGCCTCTTCTTCCTCTCCATAAATAGCTATTCCAGGGCTTTTGGTGTGTATCCTCTTTATTTGCATGTGTGCTTGCAAAATGTGTAGTGTTGTTTTATGGACATGTGCTTTTGATTTACGTAGATCTATTGTGCTATAAGGCTTTAGTCTATTTCTCTCTCTCTCTTTTTTTTAACTTAACACTGTTTTTAATATCCATCCATTTTGCTAAATGTGAATCTAGTCTGT
Source organism: Theropithecus gelada (assembly GCF_003255815.1). Classification (NCBI taxonomy): domain Eukaryota; kingdom Metazoa; phylum Chordata; class Mammalia; order Primates; family Cercopithecidae; genus Theropithecus; species Theropithecus gelada. The sequence goes on from NC_037675.1 coordinate 6,148,926, forward strand.
TACTTATAACTGCTGCATATATCACATTTTACTTATTTACTCCCTCCATGATAGGTACCTAGATCACCTCACTGTCACAATACTACTATGAACATCCTTTTCTTTTTCTTTTTGAGACAGTCTCGCTCTGTCACTAAGGCTGGAGTGCAATGGTGTGGTCTCGGCTCACTGCAACCTCCACCTCCTGGGTTCAAACAATTCTCCTGCCTCAGCCTCCTGAGTAGCTGGGATTACAGGAACCTGCCACCACACCCGGCTAATTTTTGTATTTTTAGTAGAGACGGGGTTTCACCATGTTGGCCAGACTGGTCTTGAACTCCTGACCTCGTGATCCACCTGCCTCAGCTTCCCAAAGTGCTGAGATTACAGGTGTGAGCCACTGCACTCAACCTGAACATCCTTTTACATGTACCCATATGGAACTATAAAAGAACTTTGGGAAATTTACCTAGAAGCAGAACTGCTAGGCTATGCAGTACATGTATTATTCAACTAAGTAGTACCTGGCTTATCCCCCAGCATCTGTTGGCACTCCTACCAACAGCGACTCAGGTCCCTTCTCTCTCCATATCCCTGCCAGCCCTAGACATCATCCATTTTTCGAATTTTTGCCCTCCTGACGGGTGTGCACATGATGTGCGTGATTGTTTTCATTTGTATTACCTCAATTACTAGTAAGTTGTGGCATCTCTTTAAATGTTTGCTAAACTTTTGGGCTTTAATTTTTGAGAATGACCTATTTTCAACTTTTGCCCATTTTCCTTTCAAATTCCAATAGGTTTTTTTTTTTTTTTTTGCCTGATGAGAAGGCATTTTTATATATTTGGGGCTAGCCTTCTGGTGTTTTACATTCCATATGTATTTTACCAGTCTGTGATAGGTATGTTAACTTTCTTCATGTCTCCCATGGAATCAAAATCCTTAATTTTGGCCAGGCGTGGTGGCTCATGCCTGTAATCCCAGCACTTTGGGAGGTCAAGGCGGGCAGATCACTTGAGGTAAGGCAGGCAGATCACTTGAGGTCAGGAGTTCAAGACCAGCCTGGCCAACATGGTGAAATCCCATCACTACTAAAAATACAAAAATTAGCTGGGTATGGTGGTGCATGCCTGTAACCCCAGCTACTTGGGAGGCTGAGGCATGGGAATGACTTGAACCTGGGAGGTAGAGGTTGCAGTGAGCCAAGATCGCACCCTACACTCTAGCCTGGACAACAGAGCAAGACTCTGTCTCAAAAAAAAAATCCTTAATTTTGTATTATCAAATCAGTGAAATTTTTGCCTATAGATATGCTTTCAGAGTTTTAAAAAAATTCTTCGCCGGGCGCGGTGGCTCAAGCCTGTAATCCCAGCACTTTGGGAGGCCGAGGCGGGCGGATCACGAGGTCAGGAGATCGAGACCATCCTGGCTAACGTGGTGAAACCCCGTCTCTACTAAAAATACAAAAAACTAGCCGGGCGTGGTGGCGGGCGCCTGTAGTCCCAGCTACTCGGAGGCTGAGGCAGGAGAATGGCCTGAACCTGGGAGGCGGAGCTTGCAGTGAGCCGAGATCGCGCCACTGCACTCCAGCCTGGGTGACACAGCGCGAGACTCCGTCTCAAAAAAAAAAAAAAAAAAAAAAAAAAATTCTTCTGTATCCCTGTGTTCTCCTATATTATAATTCATATGCTCATTATTTTCCATTTCAAATGTAGATATAGAATCCATTGGATTTCCAGCTTCATATATAGTATTAGGGAGATATACAATAGTATTTTTCTTTATATGAGTAATCAATCTTCGCAATGCAACTTATTAAATATTCTGTCCTTTTGTAATTGGTATGTGGTGATTACTTTTTCTGTATCTATGGTGTCTGCAGCTGTCTCATTTACTTATTTGCATATTTTCTCTTTCTATATTAACTAGTCTTACCATAAGTCTATGTACTGATGTATATTTTTAAAGACCCAACTTTTGGTTTTACGAACTTTCTTTATTTGTTTTCTATTTCATTACATTTTTTATTTTTTATTTTTTTATTCCTTATTTCTTTAGGCCTGCTTTATTACTCTTTCTCCAACTTCTTGAGCTAAATATTTACCCATTTATTTAAATCTATTTTGTTCTCTGGTAAATGTAAGGAAAGCTATATATTTAACTCTCTAAGTAAGTATTGCTTTAAGCATGCCACTCAGGATTTGACTTATTTTTGAGACAGAGTCTCACTCTATCACCCAGGCTGGAGTGTAGTGGTATGATCTCGGCTCGCTGCAACCTCCACCTCCCAGGTTCAAGTGATTGTTGTGCTTCAGCTTCTTGAATAGCTGGGATTACAGGCATGTGCCACCATGTCTGGTTAATTTTTGTATTTTTAGTAGAGAAGGGGTTTCGCCATGTTGGCCAGGCTGGTCTTGAACTCCTGACCTCAAGTGATCTGCCTGCCTCAGCCTCCCAAAGTGCTGAGATTACAGTTGTGAGCCACTGCGCCCAGCTAATATATATCTATTCTTTATGTGCCAGTATATAATGCTCCTCTTGTCCCTTAATGATATGTATATTTTGGTCTTAAATTCTGTTTTGTCAGTGATTCTGGTTGCTATCCCAGGATTTTTTGGTTCATATTTGCTTGGTATTTTCCGTGTCTCTGGATGATTTCTATGTAGACATTTCCTTGTGTATTCTTCAGCTTCACTAAAATGTTTCTAGATGTGAATTTTTAAAATTATGCTTTATTTATTATCAAAAATAATAATTAATTAAAAAAAATTTTTTAGTCAGTTTTGGAAAACATGTAGCTGTTATCACTTTAAATATTTCCTGTTGTGGCAGATACACTCTAAGGTGCCCTTCTCTCCATCGATCTCTACCTCCTGTTGTTCATGCCTTTGTGTAATCCCCTCCCCTTGTGGGTGGGCAGGACCTGTGACCTGCTTCTAAGCAATAGGATATGGTGATGGTGATGAGCTGTCACTTTTGTGAGTGTTACATTATGAAAGAGTCTGTCTTTTTTGACTCATTCTAGAGGCTCTCCTTGCTTGCTAGATGAAGTTAACAGCCAAGTTGGGAAAACCCATGTGGCAAGGAACTGCAGGTGACTTTGAGAAACTGTGGATGGCATCCAAGAGCTGCCAGCAAGAAGTTGGGGCCTTCTTGCCCACAACTGCAGGGGAATAATTCTAACCACAATCTGAGCAAATTTTGAAGCAGACTCTTACCCCATTGAGCCTCCAGATGAGAATGCAGCCCAGCCAACACCTTGATTGCCACCTGCAAAACCTTAGGCAGAGGATCCAGTTAAGTCATGTGCAGGCTCCTGGCAAAGAGAAACTGTAAAATAATAAATGTGTGTTATTTGAAGCTCCAATTTAAAAAACAAAAATAGTCAAGCCTCTGTATCTGCAGGTTCCACATCATTGGATTCAACCAACTGCAAATTTAAAGTATTTGGAAAAAAATACACATAAAAAACCAATACAGTATAACAACTATTTACATTGTGTTAAATAACCTAGAGAAGATTTCAAGTTTATGGGAGCATGTGCACAGGTTATATGCAAATATTATGCCATTTTATATAGGGACTTGTGTGTCTGTGAATTTTGCTATCTTTGGGGATCCTGGAACCAATCCCCCAAGGTTATCAAGAGAATAACTATACATCTCCTTTTATCCTTTTTATTCTTTCCTTCTGGGACTCTGATTAGGTAGATATTTTAGACCTTCTCAGTCTGTCTTCCATATCTCTTAACTTTCATGTCTTCCATCTCATTGCCTCTCTGGGTAACTCCTTTATGTATAACTTCCAGTTAACTAATTCTTTCTTTGTTTGAGACAGGGTCTTGCTCTGTCACCCAGGCTGCAGTGTAGTGTCACAATCTCACTGGCTTACTTCAACCTCTGCCTCCCAGGCTCAGGTGATCCTCCTGCCTCAGCCTCCTGAGTGGCTGGGACCACAGGTGTGTGCCACCATACCTGGGTAATTTTTTATATTTTTGTAGAGATAGGGGGTCATACTATGTTGTCCAGGCTGGTCTCAAACTCATGAGCTCAAGTGATCCTCCAGCCTTGGCCTCCCAAAGTGCTGGGATTACAGGCATGAACCACTGTGTCTGGCCACTGCTGGTCATTTTTGACTGTATCTTGTTGTTTACTTAGCCTTGTGATTCCTCAACATTTAGTACATAGTTATCTTATAGTCTGTAACTGACAGTTCAAATATCTAAAGTCCCTGGAGGTCAAAATCTATGGTTAATTATCTCCAGACTTTCATTCATAGCGGTTGGTTTCCTTGTGTTTTAATCACTTTTGATTGTGAGCTCATTTTAGCTGACCCGTCTGTGGAAAATGTGGAGAACTAAATTGAGAAATCCTTTCTCAGAGCAGAGAGGATTTGTACTTGAACCCATAGGAGCTATTGATCTGGATTTATTCCAACCTCCATTCCAGGCTCTTATGCTTCATCTGGGAAACTCAGATACATTCTGTCTCACCTTGCCACAGGCCCAAGCCCTAGCTTTCAAGTAAATGCCACCCTTGGTGGAGGTGAATACTTTGGTTTTGTCTCAAAACATTTTACTTCTTTTAAATTTTTTGGAGAGAGGCTTGGTGTTATCCCTTACAGCCTATAAGTTTAGGAAATCAAAAAAAGTCATATTTTATGCAAAATTCAGTTTGGGTTGAAGAATATATTCTCCCTATTTCCTGATAATCTAGTCCACCACAATGCTAAAATCTTTTGGTTTCTTTTTAGTTTAAGTATGCCTATTGTAGACAATTTATTGTTGGATTTTTTTACCTGCTCTGAGGGTCTCTAACTTTTAGTTGATGAGTTTATTGCATTTACAATGGCTTTAATTGCTGTTATATTAGTACAAATTTCTACTCTTATTTTGTATTTTTCATTTATTGTCTTTTCTTTTTATCACCTCCTTTTCACTGGATAGATCAAATTTTCTTCTGTTGTCTTAAAGCTACACATTCTAATTTATGGTTAAAAACTACACATTCTATTCTATGGTTATGTTAAAAGCTATACATATCTATCTTATGGTTAAGAGCTTTGTTTATTTGCTTCTACTGAAATCTTAAATTTATCACTCTCTTATCTTCCCCTTAAAAGACAAGTAAAATCTATACTGCTATTTACCCCATCTATTTTTATTTTCAACTATTTTAATATGTAATATTTCCACTTGGTTCTTCTTATGACTTCATTCCTGATGTACTCGTTAATTAATATAACATCACTGCAGAACTCGGCATCTTAAAACAACCAACATTTACTTATTTATTTATTTATTTTCTGAGACAGGGTCTCTCTCTGTTGCCCAGACTGGAGTGCAGTGGTGTGATGTTGGCTCACTGCAACCTCTGCCTCCTGGGTTGAAGCGATTCTCCTGCCTCAGCCTCCCTAATAGCTGAGATTACAGGCACTCGCCACCATGCTTGGCTAATTTTTTTTATTTTCAGGAGAGACGGGGTTTCACCATGTTGCCCAGGCAGATTTCAAACTCCTGACCTCAGGTGATCTGCCCACCTCAGCCTCCCAGAGTGCTGGGAACAGGCGTGATCCACCCCACTCAGCCATTAAAACAACAAACATCTATTATTTCAGTTTCCATGGGTCAGAAATTTAGGAGTGGCTTAGTTAGGTGGCTCTGGCTCATAATCTCTCATGAGTGTGCGGCCAAGGCTGCTAAGTGAAAGCTTGCTGGGGCTGGAGGACTGGTTTCCAAGGTTGCTCACTCACATGGCTGTAGGCAGGAGGCCTCAGGTCCTTGCTGACTCTTCGTAGGAGGGCTCAGTTCCACAACACATGGGCCTCTCAGTATTGTTTCTTGAGAACCTCCCTATATAGCAGCTGGCTTTTTCCAGAACCACTGACCCAACACGGTGAAAGCAAGGAAGAAGCCATGGTGTATTTTATGACTGTCATTTCTGCCATAGTCCATTTGTTAGAAGTGAATTATTAGGGGCCGGGTGCAGTGGCTCAAGCCTATAATCCCAGCACTTTGGGAGGCCGAGACGGGCGGATCACGAGGTCAGGAGATCGAGACCATCTTGGCTAACAACACGGTGAAACCCCGTCTCTACTAAAAAAATACAAAAAACTAGCCGGGTGAGGTGGCGGGCGCCTGTAGTCCCAGCTACTCGGGAGGCTGAGGCAGGAGAATGGCGTGAACCCGGGAGGCAGAGCTTGTAGTGAGCTGAGATCCGGCCACTGCACTCCAGCCTGGGCGACGGAGTGAGACTCCGTCTCAAAAAAAAAAAAAAGAAGTGAATTATTAAGTCTAGTCCATACTCAAGGAGGGGGGAATTAATCACTACTTGAAGAGAGGATTATGAAATAATTTAGATACAAAGTTTAAAATGATCCCATCTGTTAATATTACTAATACTCTTAACTCTTTGAAGATTCCTATTTTAAATCCTTATGAATTTTGCTTCCTGTACTATATTTTGTCCCATTTTCTCCAGGTCTGTGTATGTACTAGGGTATGTACTCCTCAGCTATCTGTAGGGTTCCTTGGAAATATCCAATACTCTATCTCTTGGGGACGTTCATGTCCTCTCAGGTGCCCCGATGAGTTCATGGAGAATGGCATGGGCCCGGCACGGTGGCTCATGCCTGTAGTCCCAGCACTTTGGGAGGCCAAGGCGGGTGGATCACCTGAGGTCAGGAGTTCCAGACCAGTCTGGCCAACATGGCGCAACCCTGTCTCTACTAAAAATACAAAAATTAGCCAGGTATGGTGGCAGGCGCCTGTAATCCCAGCTACTCAGGAGGCTGAGGCAGGAGAATCGCTTGAACCCGGGAGGCAGAGGTTGCAGTGAGCCAAGATTGCGCCACTGTATGCCAGGCATACAGCCCCTGGCACCATGCAATCACAACTGATTCCCCATCCTCCCCTTCCTGTTTGTCACTGGGCCACCAAGCAATGCCTCTGGTCAGGTATTTGTGCTTGAACTCTTAGGAGGAAGCTGTACTGTGAGGAGGAAGCTTTCCCACAGGACTTCACCAGCCCTGGTGGTGAAACAGAGAAGGGGGGAAAAGTGAATGTCCGAGGGAATCTGGTCATCCCATACCTGTTTTCACCAGCTTCTCACTCCAGTTGTGCTACTGGGGTGCTCTGATATTACCCCACCATCACTGGAACCTGAGCTATTGCTCCTGACTTCTGTCACAAAGAGGCAGTGGGGCAGCAATGACTGTCCCGATCAATGTGAGGAAGAAGTAAGAAAAGGCCCTGAAAGAGCTCTTCCAACCCTTCCTCCCACTGGTGGATCAGGTAGATGCCCACTGCCATGGACACACTAGTTCACAGCAGCTCTTGCTCTTTCTGGGAGCTCTGACAGTTTCTAGGCTTGTTGCTCAGGTCCAAGCTTCTCTGCTTCTGTAGTTTCTCTGGGGTTGACTTTGTGAATAGGAACCTGTAGCCCACCCTAGATTGCTATCTTCTGAGGAATCAGAATTGCTCCCACTCCTGTTTCTTTTCTCTGAGTATAAAATAATGTCATGGTGTGGATTATATCAGGGCCACACACTCAAATGCCTGCTGAAGCTGGCTAGATTAAAATAATGAATGGGCCGGGTGCAGCGGCTCATGCCTGCAATCTCAGCACTTTGGGAGGCCGAGGAGGGCATATCACTTGAGGTCAGGAGTTTGAGACAAGTCTGGCCAACATGGTGAAACCCTGTCTCTACTAGAAATAACAAAATTAGCTGGGCATGGGGACGGGCGCCTGTAATCCCAGCTACTCAGGAGGCTGAGGCAGGATAATTGCTTGAATCCAGGAAGTGAAGGTTGCAGTGAGCCAAGATCGTGCCACTGCACTCCAGCCTGGGTGACAGAGTGAGACTCCATCTCAAAATAAAAGAAAATAATGAATGAAGCTGGTCAAGGGAGAGGCACTAGGGAATGCAGGGCCAGGGTGGACGGGAGTGTGCACACTGCATGTGCGTGCTTCATCTATTGAGGGCAGTGATACCCATTGCTGGCAGGAAGGAAGGTCAGTGTCATCATGAAGCCAGAAAGGCTGATTCATTTAAATATCTGAGGGTTGAATTCAGCTGGAGTCACCAGTTTGCCATCCCTGGTTTTTTAATCCCTAAAGGTTTTTTTCAGATTTAACAAGCCAGAAGTCTTGGAGTCTGGAGTATTCCTTTGAGTAACCTGACAGGCTAAGAACTTTCTCAAATATGGTAACGACGCCCATTTGGCACAGCCCGTCCTTAATAAGCCCATACTGGAGCCTTGTCTAGTTCACCAGCCTGCAATTCTTGGAATCTGCTTGTTCCTCTTTTAGAAAATTAGAAAAACATTTGCCCATTTCCAGTCAGGTGGGGCCTCGCCCATTCTCCAAAATTCTTCCAAGATTATAAACACTGGTGGAGCCTTGGAATTTACCACAGCAGCCCTTGTTGACGTTAGTTTTTTGTTTTTTGTTTTTCTTTTTAAACCAGCCTCACCTCTTTCTATGCTTTCTTTCCCTCCATACTCTCTTTCTATGGGACTCTATCATTTAAAAAATGTTGGTCTTGGCCCAGTATGGTGGCTCATACCTGTAGTCCCAGCACGTTGGGAGGCTGAGGCAGGAGGATCACTTGAGCCCAGGAGTTCGAGACCAGCCTGAGCAACATGGCAAAATCCAGTCTTTACAAAAAATACAAAAATTAGCCAGGTGTGTTGGCAGCTACTCAGGAAGCTGAGATGGCAGCTACTAGTCCCATCTACTCAGGAAGATGAGGTGGAAGGATTGCTTGAGCCCAAGAAGTAAAGGCTGTGGTAAGCCTTGGTTGTGCCACTGCACTCCAGCCTGGGTGACAGAGCAAGACTGTCTCAAAAAAAATAAAAAATAAAAAATAATTTGTCTTCACTCTGACAGACCAGGTTTTTTTGGTTTTGTTTTGTTTTTGTATTTTGAGACGGAGTTTCATTCTCATTGCCCAGGCTGGAGTGCAATGGCGCGATCTCGGCTCACCGCAAACCTCTGACTCCTGGGTTCAGGCGATTCTCCTGCCTCAGCCTCCTGAATAGCTGGGATTACAGGCATGCACCACCACACCTGGCTAATTTTGTATTTTTAGTAGAGATGGGGTTTCTTCATGTTGGTCAGGCTGGTCTCGAACTCCCGACCTCAGGAGATCCGCCCACCTCAGCCTCCCAAAGTGCTGGGATTACAGGTGTGAGCCACCGTGCCTGGCCTCAGACCAGATTTTGACTCTTCCTTCTCACATATCTCTTTCCCCACTTACATCCAGTCAAATGCAGAATCCCATCATTGTTGTGCCATCTTAGGCAAAACACCTACATTCTCTGTAGCTCAGTGTTCTCTTCTGTAAAATGGAGGAGTTGAACTGGTTGGTCACCGAGGTCCCTTGGAGGACTATTTTTGGGTTAGGGATCCCTTTGACAATTGGTTAAAAATGGTGACCCTGGGGCCAGGTGCAGTGGCTCACGCCTGTAATGCCAGTACTTTGGGAGGCCAAGGTAGGCAGATCACTTGAGGTCAGGAGTTCCAGACCAGTCTGGTCAACATGGTGAAACCCCGTCTCTACTAAGAATACAAAAATTAGCCGGGCACGGTAGTGGGCGCCTGTAATCCCAGCTACCCGGGAAGCTAAGGCAGGAGAATCACTTGAACCCAGGAAGCAAAGGTTGCATTGAGCCAAGATCGCGCCATTGCACTCCAGCTTGGGTGACAAGAGCGAGACTCCGTATCAAAAACGCCAACAACGAAAAACCAAAAAACACAAACAAAAAACAAACAAAAACGGTGGCCCCTCGTTTCACACAAAAGCAATCCCATGGCATGTACTGGCTGACTTTGTTTTCTCTGCTACAACCATCATCCCCTTCTTTTAGGGGAAATTTCTCCCCCACGCCTACTGTTTGGCTCTGGATGGGTGACCAGTGAAAGTACCCCACCCCACTCTGCCCAGAAGAGTGGGTACTTCAAGTCCTTTTCTGTTGGTTTGTTTGGTTTGTTCTTCTTTTAAATGGAACTGGGAGGGAAGGTTTCTTTTCCTTTTTGGTAGAGGACCAAGCCTAGGAGTCTCGAACTGCCTGGTGCCGTATTTCCTGGTGTGCAGAGAAAGCCCTTCTGTGTGGAAGAGAAGGAAGGCTGCAGAGAGGGGGAAGCCCAGAGTTTGGGGAAAGTGGGTGAAGTAGGAAGGGAAAGGGTGGGGGTTATGGGAAAGGGGAGAGAAATTCCTCCTGGCATTCAGTCCCGGATTCCACTGTCACTGAAGCTCAGCACATTCTTCCTATCCTTTGGTTCAGTGAATCAATAAATTCCTTTTTGCTATTGTTGTTTAAGTGAATTTTAGTTGATGAACTGACATTAGCAGCAGAATGAGTCCCGATTAGCAGAGGCACTACCTTCCCATGCTTTGCATTGTTGACCCTGATATTTTCATACTGCCTCGCTTTTCTTGTCCTCATTCTCATTGTCCTCAGATTCTAAGCTCTTTTAAGGCATCTCTAAAATGTCTTACACAACTCTTACACCAGTACTCAATTGGGTTTGAGGGAATTAAACAGAACTTTATTTTCTCACATGTCCCCATGTTATTACCCTGTCTCCCACTGGACTATATATTTTTGGATGACAAGGATACTATTTTCTAACGTTTATAAGCTCCTTGAAATTAGGCCAGGCACGGTGGCTCACACCTGTAATCCCAGCACTTTGGGAGGCCGAGGTGGGCAGATCACTTGAGGTCAGGAGTTCCAGACCAGCCTGGCCAACATGGTGAAACCCCGTCTCTACTAAAAATACAAAAATTAGTTAGTGTGGTGGTAAGTTCCAGCGCCTGTAATCCCAGCTACTTGGGAGGCTGAGGTACAAGAATCGTTTGAGCCCAGGAGGCTGAGGTTGCAGTGAGCTGAGATCATGTCACTGCACTCCAGCCTGGGCGACAGAGGGGAACTCTGTCTCAATAAATAAATAATAAATGTTCCTGAAATCTGCTGTACACATAGTAGGAACTCAAAAATGCTGGAGATTGTGATGGTGGTGGTGACTGTGTCATGAAAGAAGCCCAGCCCATCTCATTGAGTGCCAGTGTCACTGACAGGCTGTGAATCAAACGATTGACAAGGTCACAGGGCCACAGTGGATATCCTTCTGCTAGAAGTCCTGAGGTCTAGCCTAGAAGCTAAGAGTACATGTGACCTCTCATAGGCCCCCTGGGAATTTCAGCTGGGCCTGGCTGATTGGGCAGCAGTTCTGGAATTTCTCCTGATGAATGGAGCACTGGGCTGTGAGACCAGATACTGACAGGAGTGGCTAAAGCCACGGTCTATTTTTAACATTAGGGTCAGAGTGCCCTGGCACGGCTAGCGGATCTCTGACCTAAGGCCCTGAGAAGCTCGTGAAATTATAGTGAGGAAGCTCTGTGCATACGCAACACACACATGTACACATCAAGGATGTTGTCAGCAGATAATACAAATAATGCGCCTTATCTATTTATGTAACTGCAATTTTTCAGAAACATTTTCTCCAGCAATGGAAATTAAAAGCACATATTAATCATGAGTATTTCAGGAGTAGAGGGTGAATGCTTAAGGGTGTGATGCCGTCATTAAGGTGTTTTGACTTTCAAAAGGATTCTTTATATCCGGAAAGCAGAGTCCGGTGGGCTCTGACAGGAGAAATGTCGTCAGTCGAACGCAGGACCCCTGGCAGAGCAGAGGTGGGTCAGTGTTTCCCAGCCTTGACTGCACATTGTAATCACCTGGGGACTTTAAAATCCCGACGCTCAGATCGCATCAGGCCAATTAAGTCAGAATCTCTCGCGGGGGGAGGCGCGGATAGAATGGGGGGACCCAGGCATCGGTGTTTTGCAGGTCCCCGGGTGATTCCCACGCACAGCCAAGGTTGAGAACCGAAATTTAGGTGGTTGGGGTCTGTGGAGAGAAAGCCGTGAGTTCAGTTAACCACGAGAGGGCGCGGTGGAGCAGGAAACTAAAGGTTGGGCGGAGGCCGCACATTTTTCTCTCCAGCATCAAACATCTGAGATTGGGACCTCTTTTACAGATAGACACCGAGGCGCGTGGCCAAAGGTGATCGCGCGGGAACAAAACTGCACCACCCTGTCTTATGCTTTGGCCATTTCACGGCTTCCGCTCCCAGGAAAGGCCAGGGAAGTTCCGCCTCTGTGGCTAAGCTTCAGCCGTGCAAGGCAGGGCTCAACTTCGGTACAGTTCCAAACTGGGCGTCTGTCCTGGCTGAGCTCTCCAGCCTCCAAGACACACCTGTGTTCCTCCCTGCTCACTCAGGCACCTAGGGCAGGTCCCCCAGGCAGTGAGGGAATTTCGTAAGGGGAGGCAAGGAGAGAGAAGGCAGTCCTTTCTATTTTTTAAATTGACAGATAAAAATTGTATGCATTTGTGGTGTACAACATGTTTTGAAATATGTATACGGTGCAGAATGGCTTAATCAAGATAGTTAACATATGTACTACCTCCCAGACTTACTTGTTGTGGGAACGCTTAAAATCTACTCTCCTAGCAATTTTCAAGTATTGTGTACAATGCATTAATTACAGTCATCAAATTGTACAATAGATCCCTTGAACTAAGTCTTGCTGTCTAATTCTGTATCCTTTGACCAACACCTCCACCCTCCACCCCGACGCCAGCCCCTAGTGACCACCGTTCCACTCCCTCCTGTCTCTGTGTTCCGCTGGTTTAAATTCCTCATGTGAGTGAGATCATGCGGTATTTCTGAAAGCCCCCATTTCTGCCTACACTGAGCCTGTCTTTTCTGCCGGCAGCCACAGGATGCACTCCTTTTGGACCGGAGTGACCTCAGTGTTTCCAGGTGAGTGGGTGTCCAGGAAGTGCCCAAGGAGGTGCCTCCAGGAGAATGAATCACTTAGTGGGAAAATAACAAAAACACTTACTTGCCAAGACGGTGAAGACAGTTTACCCAGGAACTGAAAGCATGTCTTTTTCCACTGCTGCCCTGATGTTGTCAATGGCAAGGAGACTGACTGCAGAAGCCAAGAAAAGGATTCTTGCCCCTTAAAAAACCTTTTGGACCACAGATGGTGGCCCGGGATGCTTAAACACTCTATGGGGGACCAAGATCAGCGGATCACTTGAGGTCAGGAGGCTCCCTGCACTTGGAAGACTCAATGGAAACTTCCCCCATTTAAAATACTGAACCGGGTATCCCTTCTGAATCAGCAGAGCTCTTTGCCTTCCTAGCGAATGATCAGCTACTGAGCCTCAGCTGGGCCAAGAGGCATTTATTGAGTGTTCTGCATATAGTACATAAGGTCTGTGGAGTGAATGTCTGCTTCATTGAGAAAATAAAGGTTTTAGCCAGGTGCGGTGACTCACGCCTGTAATCCCAGCACTTTGGGAGGCCAAGGTGGGCAGATCACTTGAGGTCAGGAGTTCAAGACCAGCCTGGTTAACATGGTGAAACCCCATCTCTACTAAAACTACAAAAAAAAAAAAAAAAAAAAAAATTAGCTGGGCATGGTGGTGTACGTCTGTAGTCTCAGCTACTTGGGAGGCTGAGGCAGGAGAATCCCTTGAGGCTGTAACACAGAGGTTGCAGTGAGTTGAGATCACGCCACTGTACTCCAGCATGGAAAACAGAGCAAGACTGTCTCAAAAAAAAAAAAAAAAGGAAGATTTAGTAATTCCTTAATTTCTTTCCCTAACTCCTCCAAGTTTTATATGCATTTGTACTCTTTCTCTCACCTCTTCCTTCCTTTTCCACATACCATAACATTCATTCTGTTAAAGTATACAATTCAATAGCTTTTAGTATAGTCACAGAGTTGCGCAACAATCACTACTATCTGATTCGAGAAACTTTCCATCACCCTAAAAAGAAACTCTGTTCCCATGAGCAGTTGCTCCCCATTTCCCCTCCACCCAGCCCCTGGAAACCACAAATCTACTTTCTGACTGTACATATTTCTTATTCTGGACATTTCATGTAAGTGAAATAAAAGGATATGTGGCGTTTGTGACTGGCTTCTTTCACTTAGTGTAATATTTTCAAGGCTCACCCATGTTGTAACATTCATTAGCACTTTATTCCTTTTTATTGCTGAATAGTATTCCATTGTATGGATATGCCACTTTGTTTATTACAGACAAGTGATTTCCAAATGTCTTCTCCTATTAGGTGGGTTGTCTTTTTAGTGTTTTTGGTAGTATCCTTTGAAGTACAAAAGTTTTCAGTTTTGATAAAAGTTCAACTTGTCAAACTTGTCTGTTTTATATTTTGTCACTTGTTGATGGACATTTGGGTTGTTTTTACCTTTTGGCTATTATGAATAGTGCTGTAATGAACACTTGTATACAAGCTTTTGTGCAGATACATATTTTTATTTCTCCTGGGCATACGCATAGGAGTGGAGTTGCTAGATCATATGGTAATTTTATGCTTAATCTCTGAGGAACTGTCACACTGTTTTACAACATGGTTTTGCCATTTTATATTCCCACCAGCAATATATGAGAGTTCCAATTTCTCCACGTCCCCACTAATCCTTTTCATTGTCTGTCTTTTTGGTTTTAGCCATACTAGTGGATATGAAGTGCTATCTCATTGTAATTTTGATATGCATTTATCCAGTGATTGATAATGTTGAATATCTTTTTGTGTGCTTATCGGCCACTTGTATACCTTTTGGAGAAATATCTATTTAAATCATTTGCCCATTTTAAAATTCGGTTGTCTCTTTTTTCTTAAATTATAAGAGTTCTTGGCCGGGCGCGGTGGCTCAAGCCTGTAATCCCAGCACTTTGGGAGGCCGAGACGGGCGGATCACGAGGTCAGGAGATCGAGACCATCCTGGCTAACACGGTGAAACCCCATCTCTATTAAGAAATACAAAAAACTAGCCGGGCGAGGTGGCGGGCGCCTGCAGTCCCAGCTACTTGGGAGGCTGAGGCCGGAGAATGGCGTGAACCCGGGAGGCGGAGCTTGCAGTGAGCTGAGATCCGGCCACTGCACTTCAGCCTGGGCGACAGAGCGAGACTCCGTCTCAAAGAAAAAAAAAAAAAAAAAGAGTTCTTTATATATTCTGATATCAGACCTTTATTAGACATGTGATTTGCAAGTATTTTCTCCCATTCTGTGGGTTGTCTTTTCACTTTTTTTGGTAGAGTCCTTTGAAGTACAAAAGTTTTCAGTTTTGATAGTTGTCTCAGTACCATTTGTCGAAAAGATATGTCTTTTCCTTATTGAATGGGCTTGGCACCTTGTCAAAAGTCAATTGCCCATAAATATGTGGGTTTAGTTCTAGACTCTCCGTTCTGTTCTCTTGGTTTATATGTCTATCCTTGTCCTAGTACCACTTAGTCTTGAATCAGTAACTGTGAATCCTCTAACTGTTCTTCTCAAGATTGTTTTGTCCCATGCATTTCCATATGCATTTTAGGATCAGCTTGTCAATTTCTGGGAAACAGGCAGCTGGAATTTTGACAGAGATCGTGTTGAGGCCGCGCATAGTGTCTCATGCCTGTAATCCCAGCACTTTAGTAGGCTGAGGCGGGCGATCACCTGAGGCCAGGAGTTCAAGACCAGACTGGCCAACATGGCAAAACCCCATCTCCACTAAAAATACAAGAATTAGCCAGGCATGGTGGCATGTGCCTGTAATCTCAGCTACTTGGGAGGCTGAGGCAGGAGAATTGTTTGAACCCAGGAGACGGAGGTTGCAGTGAGCTGAGATTGTGCTACTGCACTCCAGCCTGGGTGACAGAGCAGGATTCTGTCTCAAAAAAAAATAAAAAGATTGTGTTGACCTTGTACATTAATTTAAATAGTACTGCCATCTTAACAAGTCTCCCAATCCAAAAACAGGTGATATCTTCCTTTTATTTATTTCAGTGATTGTAGTTTTAAATGTATAAGTCATTCCTTCTTTTGTTAAATTTACTTATAAATATTTTTTCTTTTTCATGTAATTATAAATAGAATTGTTTTCTTAATTTCATTTTTGGATTGTTTCTAGTGTATAAAAATACAGTTGATTTTAATATATTGGTCTTGTGTCCTTCAACCTTGTTGAGCTCTCATAGTTGTGTGTGTGCATGTGTGTATGTGATTTCTTAGGATTTTCTTTTTTTTTTTGAGAGGGAGTCTTGCTCTGTCGCCCAGACTGGAGTGCAGTGGCTGGATCTCAGCTCACTGCAAACTCCGCCTCCCGGGTTTACACCATTCTCCTGCCTCAGCCTCCCGAGCAGCTGGGACTACAAGTGCCCGCCACCTCATCCGGCTAGTTTTTGTATTTTTTAGTAGAGACGGGGTTTCACCGGGTTAGCCAGGATGGTCTCAATCTCCTGACCTCGTGATCCGCCCGTCTCAGCCTCCCAAAGTGCTGGGATTACAGGCTTGAGCCACCGCGCCCGGCCGATTTCTTAGGATTTGCTATGTACAAGATCAAGTCATCTGTGAACACAGATAGTTATACTTCTTCCTTTTCAATCCATATGCCTTTAAATTATTTTTCCTGCCTAATTGCCTTGGCTGGAACCTCCAGTACAATGTTAAATAGATGTGGTGAGAGCAGACATCCTTGTCTTTTTCCTGATCTTACTGGGAAAGCATTCAGTCTTTCATTGTTAAGTCTAATGTTAGCTGTGGGGTTTCCGTAGATGTCCTTTATTAGGTTGATGGAGTTCTCTTCTACTCCTTCTTGTTGAGTATCACGAAAGTTGTTGGAATTTGCCAGATGCTTTTTCTGCATCTATTGAGATGATTGTGTGGTTTTGTCCTTTATTCTATTAACATGGTGTAATACACTGATTGGTTTTCAGTGTTAAACCAACTTGGCATATCCTGGAGCAAATCTTGCTTGGTCGTGGTGTATAGTCCTTTTTATATGTTGCTAGAGTCCACAAATTCTTTCTTTCTCTCTTATGTACCTCCTTGTCTCATAGGTTTATTTTTACCTAGCTTCATAATATATGTTTATTTACATCATAAAAATAATCCATTAATTGCATTCTGTTTTTTTTTTTGTTTTTGTTTTTTTTTTTAGACAGAGTCTCACTCTGTTGCCCAGGCTGGAGTACAGTGGTGCAATCTTGGCTTACTACAACCTCCACCTCCTGGGTTCAAGTGATTCTCATGCCTCAGCCTCCCGAGTAGCTGGGATTACAGGCATGTGCCACCACGCCCGGCAAATTTTTGATATTTTAGTAGAGACAGGGTTTCACTGTATCGGCCCAGGCTGGTCCCAAACTCCTGACCTCAGGTGATCCTCCTGCCTTGGCCTCTGAAAGTGCTGGAATTACAGGTGTGAGCCACTGTGCTCAGCCCATGAACACCATTTCTTAATACTAATTCCCTCAGTTTAACAAAGTAGAACATGAAACATCAAAGTCTCCTGCTTCATCTTCCCAACTCCATTCCTACCACCCACAGGTAGTGATTTTACCACTTTGTTTTGTGTCTTTTCTGTTACCACTATTACGCTAAATCATGTTTATGTCTTGTTTGAAATGCTTGTTCCCTGGTGCCATAAAGAAATAGCACTTGAACATAAATTTAATTTCCTCAGCAAGGCCATTTGTATACTTTCTGCAGAAAGGGTACACTCACCAGCAGTTTTGCCACGAGAGTACACTGAACAAAGGGTCATTTATAAATGAGACAGGGTCATTTATAAACTGACAAGTCCACGCTACTGCTGTGTCCAGTTTCCATTGGCTGGAATGGGACCTCACATTCTCTATTTGTCCCGACTGGCTAGCAACTTAGAACTTTTTTTTTTTTTTTGAGACGGAGTCTCGCTCTGTCACTCAGGCTGGAGTGCAGTGGCACCATCTTGGCTCACTGCAAGCTCCGCCTCCTAGGTTCATGCCATTCTCCTGCCTCAGCCTCCCGAGTAACTGGGACTACAGGCGCCCACCAGCACGCCTGGCTAATTTTTTTGTATTTTTAGTAGCGATGGGGTTTCACCATGTTGGCCAGGATGGTCTCGATCTCCTGACCTCGTGATCCACCTGTCTCGGCCTCCCAAAGTGCTGGGATTACAGGCGTGAGCCACCGCACCTAGCCACAACTTAGAACTTTTTTAAAGAGGCAAAGGCAGAGGAGAACAAAGGAAGGAGGAAGTAACTTGTGGAATGCTGAGAAAGGTAAAAACACCTTCATATAAGGAAGAGGAACAGGCTATTCTTGGACCAGTATAAGCATGCCAGGGCATGTATTTAGGTGAAATTGTGGGAGCGAAGAACATAAAGTACATTGACTTCTTTATTATGGCTAGCAGGTATTTAAGAATGTTAGCACAGGTCTTTGAATAAATTTTGCTGCTAAGAAAAGTTACTATTTATTCCTAATTAGACGGGGAGGAAAGTCTTTGAAGAGGAACCTCTACTTTACTTTTTACAGTTTCGTATTTATTGATTTATCAACATCTGACTGTATCCAGAGTAAATAATTTTCAAGCTAGCTCTCTCAGCTCCCTTCCCAGCTGTCTTCTCCCCGAGTGTCTGTTATCTGTCTGTTTTCTTCTAGTGGTTTGGTAGATTGTGTTCTCAATGTCGGATGCAACTAGATGTCCCATCCCACGTGCTTTTTTGCAGTATTAATTTTCTTTCGTGCCATTAAGAGGCGGAGTCTAGTTTCCCTTCCCTTGAATTTTGGCTGGCCCTGTAACCTATTTCTATCAATTAAATGCATGAAAAGTAAAAATGTGTACCTTCCAAGGCTGGGGTTCTTTTTGTTTTTGTTTTGTTTTCGAGATATAGTCTCACTCTGTTACCCAGGCTGGAGTGCCAATGGCATGATTTTGGCTCACTGCAACCTCTGCTTCCTGGGTTCAAGGAATTCTCCTGCCTCAGCCTCCTGAGTAGCTGGGATTATAGGCACGTGCCACCAGGTCAGGCTAGTTTTTGTATTTTTAGTAGAGACAGAGTTTTGCTATGTTGGCCAGGTTGGTCTCGAACTTCTGATCCTTAGGTGATCCGCCGCCTAGGATTCCAGGCGTGAGCCACCATGTCTGGCTCCAAGGCTGGGTTTTAAGAGATCTGCAACATCTATCTTCAGTTCTTGAGAGGTTCCTTCTTAGAATGCCTTCCCTGAGGAAGCCTGAGCAGCCTGTAGAGAGGCTCACAGGAGAACAAAGGTCCCTGACCAGCAATCCCAGCTGAGTTTAAACTGGCTGATAGCACCCACTGCCAGTCACGCGAGTGGGCCATTCTGGAGTCTCCAGCTATCCCAGTGCTTCAGCCATTGCCATGAGAAACAGCACCCCCCAACCAAGCGTGACTTGCATTCCTGGCTCACAGAACCACAAGCAAATAAAATAGTTGTTGCTTTAAGCCACTAAATGTTGGAGTAGTTTGTTACCCAGCAATAGACTGAAACAAATAGTTACATCATAATTCTAAATTCTATACTTAAATTTCTGTTGATTCACTTCCTATTATGTTTGTTCATCCTGTTATCTCCCCACATTTCCCAACCTCTGTGACTATATCCTTACTTTTACTTTGTCGGTGTTTGTAATACATACATTGTATCCTCTATAATAAATTATTCCATGCATATAAACATACTCTTCTATAAATTACTCTGTGCATTATCTAGATTTGCTCTGTCCACTATAGTAGCCACTAGCCACACGTGGCCCTTGAAACACGGACAGTCTGAATTGATTTGTGTTGTAAGTGTAATACACAAGATTGCCAAGACTTAGTGCTAAAAACAATATAAAAGGGCTGGGTGTGGTGGCTCATGCCTGTAATCCTAAGACTTTGGGAAGCCGAGGTGGGCAGATCACCTGAGGTCTGGAGTTTGAGACCAGCCTGATCAACACGGAGAAACCCCGTCTCTACTAAAAATACAAAATTAGCTGGGTGTGGTGGCGCATGCCCGTAATCCCAGCTACTCCGAAGGCTGAGGCAGGAGAATGGCTTGAACCCGGGAAGCGGAGGTTGCTGTGAGCCAAGATCACGCCATTACACTCCAGCCTGGGCAACAAGAGTGAAACTCTGTCTCAAAAAAAAATATATAGCTATAGATACATATATATCTATATGTATGTATATATCTGTATCTATATCTGTATCTATATATCTATATCTATATACATATATAACTATATATGGTAAATTATCTTATTAATAATTAATATATATACATATATCTATATCTATATATGGTAAATTATCTTATTAATAATTGTATGTTGGTTAAATGTTGAAATGGTAATATTTTGGATGTTTCATTAAATAAAATATACATTAGGTCAGGTGTGGTGGCTCATGCTTGTAATCCCAGCACTTTAGGAGGCCTAAATGGGGGGATCACTTGAGGCCAGGAGTTTGACACCAGCCTGGGCAGTGTGGTGAAACCCTGTCTCTAGGCCGGGCGTGGTGGCTCACGCCTGTAATCCCAGCACTTTGGGAGGCCGAGGTGGGTGGATCACCAGGTCAGGAGATTGAGACCATCCTGGTTAACACGGTGAAACCCCGTCTCTACTAAAAATACAAAAAATTAGCTGGGCGCGATGGCGGGCGCCTGTAGTCCCAGCTACTCGGAAGGCTGAGGCTGGAGAATGGTGTGAACCCGAGAGGCAGAGCTTGCAGTGAGCCGAGATGGTGCCACTGCACTCCAGCCTGGGCAAAGAAAGAGCGAGACTCTGTCTCAAAAAAAAGAAACCCTGTCTCTAAAAAAAAAATACAAAAAAATTAGCTGGAGATGGTGGCGTAGACTTGTAGTCCCAGTTACCTAAGAGGCTGGGTGAGAAGATCACCTGAGCCTTGGACACTGAAGCTGCAGTGAGCTGTGATCATGCCCCTGCACTCCAGCCTGGGTGACAGAGACCTTGTCTCGAAAAACAAACAAACAAACAAACAAAAAAACTACTTATCTATCAATTACATTAAAATTAATTCTACCTGTTTCTTTTTCCTTTTGTAATGTTATTAGGGGCGGCAAATATGTGGGTTACCAGTGGCAAATCCATATCGGTCTGTAGCTACCTTAATTCTTGCTTCCTCAGAATAAAGAATTTGACTGAGGGGCATAAGGCAGAAAAAGAGACCGAGGCAAGTTTCAGAGCAGGAGTGGAAGTTTACTAAAAAGCTTTAGAGCAGCAAAGGAAGGCAAGTGCACTTGGAAGAGACCCAAATGGGCACCGTGAAGGTCAAGTGTGACGTTGCATCTTTTGACTTAGGGTTTTATATGCTGGCTTACTTCTTTCCCTTCATCCTTCCCATAGCGCGAGCTGCCCGCATGCACAGTGCGCTCCCTGCACTTGGGAGGTGAGCATGCACAGTGTGTTTAAGAAGTCGTATGCATGCTCACCTGAGGCGTTCTTTCCTCTTCTGGGGGAATGCCCGCAAAGGTCATACTCCACCATTTTGTCTCTTAATGCGCACGCCTAGGCTCACTCGCCCAATTCCAGGTAAATTGTTGGAAGCTGTTGCTGCTGAATTTCAAGTGTTTTTATCTATTGAGAAATCCCTGGTGCCTGCAACCAATTATCAATTTAGTGTGACAACTGTGGGCCATCAGGAAATTGCCTCTCCCTAGCACCGGCTGCCAAATATCATTTTTAGAGAGGCAGTGTGACAATTGCCAAACCATCACCTGACGGTGCCTGACATTCCTGGTGGGTGGGGGGAGCCCTCTCCTGCCCCACTTAAGCCTGACTCAACTTCCTACTGTAACAATGCGGCTGCTAGAACGTTTAAAATTACTTAATGTGGGCTGGGCACGGTGGCTCACGCCTGTAATCCCAGCACTTTGGGAGGCCGAGGCAGGTGGATCACGAAGTCAGGAGTTCAAGATCAGCCTGGTCAAGATGGTGAAACCCCATCTCCACTAAAAATACAAAAATTAGCCGGGTGTGGTGGCGAGTGCCTGTAATCCTAGCTACTTTGGAGGCTGAGGCAGGAGAATCACTCGAATCTGGGAGGCAGGGGTTGCAGTGAGCCAAGATCATGCCAATGCACTCCAGCCTGGGCGACAGAGCAAGACTCTATTTAAAATAAATAAAATAGGCCAGGCGTGGTGGCTCACGCCTGTAATCCCAGCACTTTGGGAGGCCGAGACGGGCGGATCACGAAGTCAGGAGATCGAGACCATCCTGGCTAACATGGTGAAAGCCCATCTCTACTAAAAATACAAAAAGAAAAAAAAAAATTAGCCGGGCGTGGTGGCGGGCGCCTGTAGTCCCAGCTACATGGGAGGCTGAGGCAGGAGAATGGCGTGAACCCCCGGGCGGCGGAGCTTGCGGTGAGCCGAGATTGCGCCACTGCACTCCAGCCTGGGAGACAGAGTGAGACTCCATCTCAAAAAAAAAATAAATAAATAAAATAAAATAAAATAAAAATAAATAAAAGAAAATAACCTATGTGGTTCACGTTTCCATTGAGATATGGGCATTAGGAATTGAAAACCAAGTGTAGGGTGTGTGTGGTGGCTTATGCCTGTAATCCCAACACTTTGGGAGGCCAAGACAGGCAGATCACCTGAAGTCAGGAGTTTCAGAGTAGCCTGATCAAAATGGTGAAACCCCGTCTCTACTAAGAACACAAAAATTAGCTGGGCTTGGTGTGCACCTGTAATCCCAGCTACTCAGGAGGCTAAGGCAGGAGAATTTCTTTAACCTGGTAGGCATCTTGGTGCAGTGAGCCAAGACAGCGCCACTGCACTCCAGCCGGGGTGACAGAATGAGATTCTGTCTAGGACAAAAAAAAAAGAGAAAGAAAAAGAAAACCAATTGTAGTGGGCTGAATGGTGGTCCCCCAAAGGACATGTCCATGACCTAATCTCTAGAACCTGTGAATATGACCTTAGTTGGAAAAAGGATATTTGCAGATATAATTGATTTAAAATCTCAAAATGAGATTATCCTAGATTAGCCAAGTGAGGCTTGAATATAGACAGTGACAACTGTCCTTATAAAAGACACACAGAGAAGATACAGAGAAGAGGAAAAAGCAGTGTGACCACAGAGGCAGAGATTACGGTGATGTGGCCACAAGCCAAAAAATGTCTGGAGCCACCAAAAGCTGAAAGAGGCAAGAGAGGATTCTTCCCCAGGACTTCAGAGGGAGAGCAGCCTGTCAAGACATTACTTCCAGACTTCTGGCCTCCAGACTGTGAGAGAATAAATTGTATGTTGTTAATTTAAGCCACTATGTTTGTGGTAATTTGGTACAACAGTCCTAGGAAACCAATACACCCATAAATATTATTTATAATGTTAGAACAAAAAGTTGTGATGGGTGGCCGGGCGGGATTGCTCATGCCTATAATCCCAGCCCTTTGGTAGGCTGAGGCAGGCAGATCACTTGAGGTCAGGAGTTCGAGACCAGCCTGGCCAACATGGAGAAACCCCGCCTCTACTAAAAATACAAAAATTTAGCTGGGCGTGTTGGTGTGTGCCTATAATCCCAGATACTTGGGAGGATGAGGCAGGAGAATTGGTTGAACCCGGGAAGCGGAGTTTGCAATGAGCCAGATTGTGCCACTGCACTCCAGCCTGGGCAACAGAGCAAGACTCTGTCTCAAAAAAAAAAAAAAAAAAAAAAAAAAAAAAAAGGATCCATAAGGAATTAAATGTAATTCTTTGCACTGCACTTGTGCTGCTTGAAGGAGACATTCTAAGAATCCGGGTGGAATGGACACCCAGTTATCACACTTCATCTGTTTCTCAATATTAGCCTCTTACAGATCAGCAATTGCTTTGGGGTGAGGAGCATTGACTGGGAAGGGACATGAGGAAAATTTCTGGGGTGATGAAATATTCTTTGTCTTGATAGGGGTGTATGTTAAAAGAGGGTATTTCTATCTCAAAATAAATACAACATGAATCACAGATATATTTTAAAATTTTCTAGTAGCCACATTACAAAAAAAAAAAAAAAACAGGTGAAATTAATATCAATGCTATATTTTACTTAGATTATTTGATAAAATGGTTGGATGCTACTCTTAAAATCTGAGTATTTTTCCATGTGTACATTAGACCTCACTTAAGAAAAATAGACTGGGTACAGTGGCTGACACCTGTGATCCTAGCACTTTGGGAGGCTGAAGCGGGCAGATCGCTTGAACCCAGGAGTTTGAGACCAGCTTGGGCAACATGGCAAAACCCTATCTCTACAAAAAATACAAGTATTAGCGGGCCATGGTGGCACATGCCATCAGCTACTTGGGAGGCTAAGGAGGGAGGATGGCTTGAACCCTAGAGGTCAAGGCTGGAGTGAGCCGAGATTGCGCCATTGCACTCCAGCCTAGGCAACACAGAGAGAACCTGTCTCGAAAAAGAAAAGAAGAGAAAAGAAGGGAAAGGGAAAGAGCTTGTTCATATATGGGCCACAACTTACATAACCTTTTGTTTTTCCTGGAGTTTTGTTTATTGCTTCTCTGGCTTTTTTATTGATGGAGAGAAAAAGACCATCCTCTTTCATAAACATTATTTGTTGACTGGAATCCACTTTCTTCTTGAAATAATTTTTAAATGAAACTCCCTGACTTGCTATTCTAATTGAACCACTAACTTTGCTGGTCTGTGGACAACTGTCATTCTGGGATTGTTTTTCCACATTGTGCTCCTCAGTTAATTTCACTATTTCCTGTTTGTGAATTCCTTTTTTATTTTGCTGGAGTATGTCCTTGAACCTGTTTTTTCCCCAGAAAATGCATGCGGGTGTACATTTATAGCAACAAAACTCCCTGAGAACTTGGAGGACGCTCTTTCAATATCTTAGACATCTTCTAGAACCCAATATTGTTGATGACAAATTTCATGCTAGTTGCAGATGACCTGTTTTCCTCTCTCCAGAAACATGTGGAAACTTTTTCATTATCCTTAGAGTGCTGCAGCATCACCAGGCTGTGTCTAGTTTTGTTTTTGGCTTTTCTTTATCTTGCTTGACACTTGAACCCTTTCAATCTGAAGATTCTTGCCTTTCTTCAACTTAGAGATATTTTTCCTATTATTTCTTTTTTTATTCCCCTCTCAAGACAGAGTTTCATTCTGTCACCCAGGCTGGAGTGCAGTGGCATGATCTTGGCTCACTGCAACCTCCACCTCCTGGGTTCAAGCAATTCTCCTGCCTCAACCTCCAGAGTAGCTGGGATTACAGGTGTACGCCAGCACGTCCAGCTAATTTTTTCTTTCATATTTTTAGTAGAGACGGGGCTTCACCATGTTGGCCAGGCTGGTTTTGAACTCCTGACCTTGTGATTCGCCCTCCTCAGCCTCCCAAAGTGCTGGGATTATAGGCGTGAACCACTGCGCCTGGCATTTTTCCTATTATTTCTATCCTCTCTGTTTTCTCTCTCTATCCTTTTTTTTTTCTTTTTTTTTTTTTTTTGAGACGGAGTCTCGCTTTGCCGCCCAGGCTGGAGTGCAGTGGCCGGATCTCAGCTCCCTGCAAGCTCCGCCTCCCGGGTTCAGGCCATTCTCCTGCCTCAGCCTCCCCAGTAGCTGGGACTACAGGCGCCCGCCACCTCGCCCGGCTAGTTTTTTGTATTTTTTAGTAGAGACGGGGTTTCACCGTGTCAGCCAGGATGGTCTTGATCTCCTGACCTCGTGATCCGCCCGTCTCGGCCTCCCAAAGTGCTGGGATTACAGGCTTGAGCCACCGCGCCCGGCCCTTTTTTTTTTCTTTAATTGAGACAGAATTTCGCTCTTATCGCCCAGGCTGAAGTGCTGTGGTGTGATCTCCGCTCACTGCAACCTCTACCTCCCAGGTTCAAATGATTCTCCTGCCTCAGCCTCCCTAGTAGCTGGGATTATAGGCACAAGCCACCAAGCCTGGCTAATTTTTTGTATTTTTAGTAGAGATGAGGTTTCACCATGTTGGCCAGGCTGGTCTCAAATTCCTGACCTCAGGTGAACTGCCTGCCTCGGCCTCCTAAAGTGCTGGGATTACAAGGATGAGCCACCATGCCCGGCCTTTCTGTCTCTTTCTTCTCTTTCTCTGGAACTTGGAGATGGACTGCCCCGCCTGTCCCCCTTTTTCCTCTTTTTTGGCACCTCTTTACCTGCCATCCCTTTGAATGCTGGAATTTCCCCAGCATGGAGCCAGCACGTCTCCTGTCACTCATCACTTTTCTTCCACTCCTGCAGGGATTCACCTCTCTCTGGGATTTTGAGGTTCACCCAAACCACAGTGCCTTTCTCCACCGCTCTCCTGAACTGTGGATCCTAACTTCCTTCTGCCTTCTCAGTCTGTCCACATGGGCATTCCACAGATACCTTCAATTTAACATCTCACACCCAAATCACTTTCTTCCCACCCCATCACCAACTCTTCCCCACGTCCTGTGTCAGTGAAGTGCTTCACCTCCCAACAAGCCTCTCGAACACTACCAGGCCCTGCTTCTGCCCTCCGGGCCTCTGACCAGGCTGCTGAGTCTGCATCTGTTCCTGACCTTCCACACCATGCAGCTGGCTTGATTCCTGTCCTTGTGCCTTGCCATGGCTTCCCAGAGTGGGCCCTTTCTCTCTCCCACTGTGTTCACTGTCTGCATATTTGTGGAAATGAGAAACAAGATGAGAAAGAGTGGGCAAGGGGAAAAGGCAGAAAGGAAGGGAAGGGAAGGAGAGAGGAAGGGAGGGGAAGGGGAAGGGAGGGAGGGAAGCAGGGAAGGAGGGAGAGAGAAGGAAAGAAGGAAAGAAGAGACTCAAGGGATAAGTACTTCCTGAAAGGGGAAAGGCTGCTGCTAAGTCTTTAATCAATACACTTGTTTTTACACTGATGAAGCTGGGATAAATCATACTAAGGACAGCCTTAAAGAAGAAAAAATATCAGCAAAGGATCACAGGCCTGGTGGGGGTTGTGTAAGACATGAGAGGATGGGGGCTCAGGGAGAGGAGGGCCAGGAGTGTGGGGATGAGTTCCAGTTCAGCGGTGTAAGGCTCCCAAGCACCAGCTGGGGGCACCCAGCTTCTCACAGTCCTGCCTCACATCCCCATTGCACCCTACAGCAGAAGCTGCAGCGACCCAGGGCCTTACAGATCATAAGGATAGTTCAATCTGGGAACACAGTAACACCAGGATTGGTTCTGGAGGTTGGGGGGTGGAGGGAGAGAAAGAGATTTATTGTAAGGCATGGGCTGTCAGGTCTGAAATGTTTAGGGCAAGTCTGCAGGCTGGACATCAGCAGGAGTCAGTGCTACAATCTTGAGGAGGTAACAAACAACTCCCAAATCTCATGGCTTCTAACAACAATGGCTTGTTGCTTGCTCTCATGTTATATGTTGGTGCCTGCAGCTCTGCCCCTGTGATCTCTCACTCCAGGACTCAAGGTGAAGGAGGAGCCCCTGTCTGGAACTAGGTATCCCTGAGGCAAGGAGCAGGACAGCTGCAGAAAGCAACGCAATGGCGCTTGTGAAAGGAAAATAGAAACTCTGGACCCCAGTTCATTGTGCCGAAAGGAAAAAAATTAAGCTGAAAGCTGCATCATGCAATCCACTGCCATTCCTTTTGTTCCTAAGCAGGTAGCTACAGGTGAAAGGTTAGAAATCTCCACAGGTGGCCAGGTGCGATGGCTCTCGCCTGTCCCTCACTTTGGGAGGCCGAGGCGGGCAGATTACAAGGTCAGGAGATCGAGACCATCCTGGCTAACATGGTGAAACTCTGTCTCTACTAAAAATACAAAAAATTAGCCAGGTGTGGTGGTGGCATACGCCTGTAGTCCCAGCTACTCGGGAGACTGAGGCAGGAGAATTGTTTGAACCTGGGAGGCAGAGGCTGCAGTGGGCCGAGATCGTGCCACTGTACTCCAGCGTGGTGACAGAGCAAGACTCCATCTCAAAAAAAAAAAAAAAAAAAAAAACTCCACAGGTAGCTACTGTGTTCACCTTATGTAAAGTCCTGATTACTGAGTGCCAGATGAATACATAATTGTCCCCTTCCCTGCTCCTTTTCTCTTGCAACATGTGAATAACTATGCCCTCTTTTCCCTCCAGCCCAGTTTCCCCTTTAAATATTGACACCTTCAAAATCATCTTTGGAGAAAGGCACTAACCTGTCTCTCAGGTGTGTCATTAACTTTGGCGAAATAAGCTTCTCCACTGATTGAGACCTGTCTTGGATACTTTTTGGTGTACATGCTTAGAGCCTCTGCTTGGAGCTGGCCTGTGTCACCTCCACCGTGTTTCATGGGCCATACCCACATGGCCAGGCCTGACAGCAGGGCAGGAAAGGCACACTCTTTGCCCGGGAGGCACCATACATCTCATGGCTGGTGGGGATAAACAGTCCCCTTCTAGGAAGCGGGGCAGTGGATGACAGAAACCAGAATCCAATCCAATTGCCCACACCTGGTCAGCTTCCTTTTTCACGGTTATAATTGACCTTTTTAGCAGCATTATTTTGTAAATGCAGCTGACAAGAAAGAAAGTCATTTTTTTTTTATTTTATTTTATTTTATTTTATTTTTTTTTTGAGACTGAGTCTGGCTCTGTCGCCCAGGCTGGAGTGCGGTGGCCGGGTCTCAGTTCACTGCAAGCTCCGCCTCCCGGGTTCACGCCATTCTCCTGCCTCAGCCTCCCGAGTAGCTGGGACCACAGGCGCCCGCCACTTCGCCCGGCTAGTTTTTTGTATTTTTTAGTAGAGACGGGGTTTCACCGTGTTAGCCAGGATGGTCTCGATCTCCTGACCTCGTGATCCGCCCGTCTCGGCCTCCCAAAGTGCTGGGATTACAGGCTTGAGCCACCGCGCCCGGCCTTAGAAAGTCATTTTACACCATGGTAGAACCAGGCACTGGGATGAAAAGGTCAGCACCGGGGTACAGGGCCCCCTTTTCAGTTCATTCACAGTGCTCCTGTCGGGGTCAGGGGGTGGCCAAGCCCTCCTCAGGCCACTGGGATTCCCCTCACCACAGGCTGCCCTCCCTCCCTGAGGTTATGGGTTCAGCCCGTCTGGGACCTTGGTGGTAGGGTTTTTTGGTGGTAGTCGGGCGTTTGCTTTTTTTTCTCTAATAAACAAAGCAAGAGGTCAGTGGGATGAGCTGGCCACGCTGTCTGAAGCAGGCGGAAGTGCTGTGGTTTCTGGCGACTGTAAACATCTGTGTGCAGGAGGTGGTGTGGGCAGATGTGCTGGCAGAGAGGAGGGCCACTCTGCAGAAGCCCTAGGCTCTCATATCTCTCTCTCCCTTGTTGTTTTGGCAAAAGAATCACATTATTAAAATAGTAGAAGTTCAGATCAAAAATAGAACTAGATAGCTGGAGGCAGTGGCTCCTGCCTGTAGTCCCAGCTACTCAGGAGCCTGAGGCAGGAGGATCATTTGAGCACAGGAGTTAAAGACCAGTCTGGGAAACTTAGGGAGACCCTGTCTCTAAAAATAATAATAATAATAAAAAAGATATAATCTGTGTAGAGCACCCTTGACCCAACTAACTCCATCTTAGAAAAAGACTCCATTTTATATTTCACAGGGCACTTTGCCAACAAGGATAAGATGTTTTGCTTAATAAGAAAAAAAAAAATAGGCTGGGCGCGGTGGCTGAAGCCTGTAATCCCAGCACTTTGGGAGGCCGAGACGGGCGGATCACGAGGTCAGGAGATCGAGACCATCCTGGCTAACACGGTGAAACCCCGTCTCTACTAAAAATACAAAAAACTAGGCCGGGCGCGGTGGCTCAAGCCTGTAATCCCAGCACTTTGGGAGGCCGAGACGGGCGGATCACGAGGTCAGGAGATCGAGACCATCCTGGCTAACACGGTGAAACCCCGTCTCTATTAAGAAATACAAAAAACTAGCCGGGCGAGGTGGCGGGCGCCTGTAGTCCCAGCTACTCGGGAGGCTGAGGCCGGAGAATGGCGTGAACCCGGGAGGCGGAGCTTGCAGTGAGCTGAGATCCGGCCACTGCACCCCAGCCTGGGCGACAGAGCAAGACCCCGTCTCAAAAAAAAAAAAAAAAAAAAAAAGATGCAACTTCCCCAATTGCTCCTGCAAATAACACTATTGTAGATTGGCCTTTTGAGATTTATTTCCAGTTTTTTTGTATGTCCGATGCCCATGGCTCTACCTGGACCTGATGGCTCCACCTGGACTGCCAACCCTGTTCCTGTGGCCCCACCCAGAAGAGATTCAGCTCACAGGAGAACTTCAACCCCCTATGATTTCATCCCCCCCAACCAATCAGCAGCAAGTATCTGTTGATACTTGGCCACTCCCACCACTTCCCCCAAACTGTCTTTGAAAAACCCCTAACCTGTGAGCTTAGGACAAGATGATTTGTGTATGAACTCCATCTCCCATGTGGTAAGGCCGGCCTGGTGTCTATTAAACTCTTTCTCTACTACAATGCTGTGCTCTTTCTTTATGCAGGAGGCAGGAGGAACCCCTCGGGCAGTTACACACAGACCTGTCTCCCAGGTATGTCCCTAACCTTGGCAAAATACACTTCTAAGTTGAAGACCTGTCTTGGATACTTTCTGGTTTACAGTGGAAAGACACAAATATGCATGGACCTGGTTATCGCTAACCTTGCACCACTCATGACATAATCACAAAAGGCAAGATTTGAAAGAGACTCTAGAAACCAAGGTTTGCTGAAAAACCAACTGACAAAAGGCAAATAGGAGAAAAGTCACACAAATTTATTTGGTCATAGTTTTATGTGACACAGGAGACTGTAAAATGAAAACCCAAGATATAGCAGAGTATGAACCCCAAATATCTGAGGCAGGTCTCAGTCGATTTATTTATTTATTTATTGAGACAGTCTGACTCTGTCACCCAGGCTGGAGTGCAGTGGCATGACCTCGGCTCACTGCAGTCTGTGTCTCCTGAGTTCAAGAGATTCTCCTGCCTAAGCCTCTGGAGTAGCTGGAATTATAGGCGCCTGCCACGATGCCCGAGTAATTTTTGACTTTTTAGTAGAGATGGGGTTTCACCATGTTGGCCAGGCTGGTCTTGAACTCCTGAGGTCTCAGTCAATTTAGAACATTTATTTTGCCAAGGTTAAGGAGGCACTCATAACATAGCTTCCGGAGGTCTTGATGACATGTACCCAAGGTGGTTGGGCACAGCTTGGTTCTAAGCACTTTAGGGAGACTTGATACGTCAATCAATGTGTGTAAGATGTATTTAATACATTGGTTCGGTCTGGAAAGGCGGAACAACTCAGAGTTGTGTGTGTGTGTGTGTGGTGTGCTTCCAGGTCATAGGTAGATGAGATATAAACAGTTGCATTCTTTTGAGTATCTGATTAGCCTTTCACTGAATGCACAGTTTACAGGAATATGCCTTAGTCTGGATTAGTGTGAAACAACAAGGCAAAAGAAGCCATCAGATATGCATTTGTCCCATGTGAGCAGAGGGATGACTTTGAGTTTTGAGTTCTGTCCTTTGTCCACAAGGAATTTCCTTGTGGGCAAATTGTGAAGGAGGTATGTAGTGTTTTTTGTTTTTTGTTTTTTTTTTTAAATCTTTGTAGCTATCTTATTTAGGAATAGAATGAGAGGCAGGTTTGCCCAACGCCATTCCAAGCTTGACTTTTCCCTTTGGCTTAGTGATTTGGGGAAGATTTATTTTCCTTTCACAGGAGATTGTCCTTTTTTTTGCTTAGATTCAACAAAGTATGGACAGCTGTATAGAAATATGATTGGACAAAAAGGGTGTGATGTAGCGCTAACAGCCTGAGTGGGGAAACCCAGCAAGCCCTGTCCATGTAGATTCTTCTTGGCCTCTCTCTGCAGCAGTCCCTTTTTTCTGGGTGTGGGGAAGGACACTCTCTGGAATGGAGGTGTTATGACCTGCAGTCAAACAAGGCAGGTTAATTTCTTTATGACCAGTTTTTACACAGAAAGGGGGCAGGATTAGAGCAATATTTTTGGGTTTTATGGCTCGCCATGGGGAAGAGGGGCTCTGGTTTCTATGGCTTGCCTTGGGGAAAGGTTCTAGTTTCTATGGCTAGCCTGTGGGGGAACAAGGGGCTAGAGACAAAAGAGCAGAAGGTCAGAGAAAAACTTATTTCTGGAGCTGCTTCTGAGACCTTCATCTTGGAGTATGGTATTGTGGGCCGCAACACGCCTGTAGATGAAAAGAGTCAAACTCTGTAAAATATTTGAAGAGATTTATTCAGAGCCAAATGTGAGTGACCATGGCCCAGGACACAGCCATCAGGAGGCCCTGAGAACATGTGTCCAAGGTGGTCGGGATGCAGCTTGGTTTTATACCTTTCAGGGAGACATGACACTTTAATCAAATACATTTAAGAAATACATTAGTTTGGTTCAGAAAGGTGGGATAACTGGAAGTGGGGGCTTCCAGGCTATGGATAGATTAAAAGATTTTCTGGTTGACAATTGGTCTTTATCTAACAATCCATTGGGATCAATAGAAAGGAAATGTCTGGGTTACGATAAATGATGATGGAGACCAAATTGTTATTTGCAGAAGAAGCCTCCAGGTAGCAGGCTTCAGAAAGAATAGGTTGTAAATGCTTCTTATTAGACTTAAAGGTCTGTGTTGATGTTAATACTGGAGAGGTATAATGAGGCATGTCCGACCCCTACTTCCCATCATGGCCTGACAGGTTAAATTTTAAGAGCAATTTAGAATCATTTGGGTATATACCCAGTAATGGGATTCCTGGGTCAAATGGTATTTCTGGTTCTAGATCCTTGAGGAATTGCCACACTATCTTCCACAATGGTTGAACTGATTTACACTCCCACCAACAAATGCAAATGTTTATTGCAGCACTATTTACAATAGCAAAGACTTGGAACCAACCTGAATGCTCATCAATGATAGACTGGATAAAGAAAATGTGGCACATATACAGCATGGAATACTATGCAGCCATAAAAAAGAATGAGTTCACGTCCTTTGCGGGGACATGGATGAAGCTGGAAACCATCATTCTCAGCAAACTAACACAGGAACAGAAAACCAAACACTGCATGTTCTTGCTCATAAGTGGGAGTTGAACAATGAGAACACATGGACACAGGGAGGGGAACATCACACACCAGGGCCCGTTAGGGGATGGGGGGAGAGGGGGGGAGAGGGAGAGCATTAGGACAAATACTTAACACATGCGGGGCTTAAAACCTAGATGATGGATTGATAGGTGCAGCAAACCATCATGGCACATGTATACCTATGTAACAGCCCTGCACATTCTGCAAATGTATCCCAGAACTTAAATAAATAAATAAATAAATAAATAAATAAATAAATAAAGGCTGGGTGCGGTGGCTCACATCTGTAATCCTAGCACTTTGGGAGGCTGAGGCGGGCGGATCACGAGTTCAGGAGATCGAGACCATCCTGCTAACACAGTGAAACCCTGTCTCTACTAAAAAAAATTACAAAAAATTAGCCAGGCGTGGTGGCACGTGCCTGTAGTCCCAGCTACTTGTAAGGTTGAGGCAGGAGAATAGCTTGAAGTTGGGAGGCGGAGGTTGCAGTGAGCCCAGATCGTGCCACTGCACTCCAGCCTGGGTAACATAGCAAGACTCCGTCTCAAGGGAAAAAAAAAAAAAAAAAAAAAATTAACAGCGCCCTGGTCAAGGAGAAAGAAGTCCATTCAGATGGTTGGCGGGGTTGGGGGTGGAGAGGGGTGGCGCTTAGAATTTTATTTTTGGTTTATACACTTCACAAAAAGAAAACCTATGTGTGTTAAGTGTGCAGTCCAAGGTCACTCAGGGAAAGCTGCGTACACTGCATTCTGCCATCCCCAGTGCTCAGCACTGAGTGGGTATTCGGTAATGGGATGGAGTCATTCACGAATCCTGGAGCTCCCGTAGGTTCCACTCCAGGGTTTCCAGCTGACAGGGCTCAGGTAAAGGAGCCTCCACCGCAGTGTAAAGGTCTTCAAGATCTGGGATTCCTTCTGTTCTCCAGGTAGTGGGGGAGGGGCACCTCGAAGCCTCTCCTGGTTTGTCTCTCCAGCTTTTCAAGGTAATGTCAACCTAAAAGCTTTTTTAGACGTCCTGTGAACAACGTAAGATCCACAAGCGAGCCAAACAGAACCCATAACTATTGGGTCCACAGATCTGACATTTCTTGTGGGAATAGGACTCCTCGGACTTTATTTTTTTGAGATAGGGTCTCGCTCTATCACGCAGACGAGTGCAGAGGCATGATCACGGCTCACTGCAGCCTCAAGGGATCATCCTGCCTCAACCTCCCTAGTAGCTGGGACTACAGGTGTCCACCACCTTGCCCGGGTAATGTTTATATTTTTAGTAGAGATGGGATTTCGCCATGTTGGCCCGGCTGGTCTTTAACTCCGGAGCTCAAATGATCCGCCCACCTCTGCCCCCTAAAGTGCTGGGATTACTGGTGCGAGCCACCGCACCCAGCTTGGTGCTGTAAACTTGGTCTGAGTTACGCTTCAGACTCTGGGATTCCACTTCAGAAGGAGGATACTTACAGATGTGAATGGAATTTATAAAATGCCAAATTAGGCCGGGCACTGTGGCTCAAGCCTGTAATCCCAGCACTGTGGGGGGCTGAGGCAGGCAGATCAAGAGGTCGAGTTCGAGACCAACCTGGCCAACATGGTGAAACCCCCATGTCTACTAAAAATACAAAAATTAGCTGGGCCTGGTGGCGCGCACCTGTAATCCCAGCTACTCAGAAGGCTGAAGCAGGAGAAGCGCTTGAATCCGGGAGGCGGAGGTTGCAGTGAGCTGAGATCGTGCGATTGCACTCCAGCCTGGGCAACAGAGCGAGACTCTGTCTCTCTCTATATATATACATGCCAAATCAAATAG
Source organism: Theropithecus gelada (assembly GCF_003255815.1). Lineage (NCBI taxonomy): Eukaryota > Metazoa > Chordata > Mammalia > Primates > Cercopithecidae > Theropithecus > Theropithecus gelada. Next base: position 6,183,608 of record NC_037675.1, read on the forward strand.
AATTCAACAGGTTGTGTTATCAGGGGCAAAGCTCACCTTTACTGAGCCCTCACTAATCTCTCATGGACTGTTCTGAATGTTACAATTAAAAGAGTTCGTGTATTCAGAATAAACACCTATGTGGTAGGTACTATCATGAAAACACCGGAGCACAGACAGGGTCAGTAACTTATCCCGGATCACGCAGCAAGAAAGCAGCAGGAGCTGAGATTCAAGTCCAGGAAACCTACATTCTTAGCCCATAGCACACATTGCTACATTGTCTGTAGCCATGATTACTATTCATTGAGCATTTTCTTTGCCTGGGACATGGAACTAGTGTCTTAGAGCTACCTAATTTCATTTACTCCTCAGCACAGTCCCTTCAGGTGAGAGGTATTATTCTCACTTAAACGCAGAGACTGAACTACTTACTCAGGGTCCTGGTGTGTCCAGAGTATGGTTCCTTCTGGTGGGTTTGTGGTCTACCCTGACTTCAAAGAACGAAGACGCGGACTTTTGCCATGAGTGTTTCAGCTCTTAAAGGTGGCACGAACCCAAAGAGCTAAAGAACAAAGCTTAAACAGCATAGAAGAAGACCCCAAAGGGTTGCTGCTGCAGGCTGGTGGTAGGGGCCAGCTTTTATTCCCTTATTTGTCCCCGTCCACGTCCTGCTGATTGGTCCATTGTATAGAGTGCTGATTGGTTCATTTCACAGAGTGCTGGTTGGTCCACTTTACAAATCTCTAGCTAGCTACAGAGTGCTGATTGGTGCATTTTTTTTTGTTTTTTTTGTTTTTTTTGTTTTTTTTGAGACGGAGTCTCGCTCTGTGGCCCAGGCTGGAGTGCAGTGGCCGGATCTCAGCTCACTGCAAGCTCCGCCTCCTGGGTTTACGCCATTCTCCTGCCTCAGCCTCCCGAGTAGCTGGGACTACAGGTGCCCGCCACCTCGCCCGGCTAGTTTTTTGTATTTTTTTTAGTAGAGACGGGGTTTCACCGTGTTAGCCAGGATGGTCTGGATCTCCTGACCTCGTGATCCGCCCGTCTCGGCCTCCCAAAGTGCTGGGATTACAGGCTTGAGCCACCACGCCCGGCCTGATTGGTGCATTTTTACAGAGCACTGATTGGTGCATTTTACAAACCTTTAGCTAGCTACAGAGCACTGATTGGTGCATTTTTACAGAGCACTGATTGGTGCATTTTACAAACTTCTAGCTAGCTACAGAGCATTGATTGGTGCATTTTACAAACCTCTAGCTGGCTAGAGAAAAGTTCTACAAGTCCCCACTAGATCCAGGAAGTCCAGCTGGCTTCACCTCTCACTGGTACTAATTGGTGGTGGAATTGGATTTGGACATCAGGTTGACTCCCAAATCACTCCTCTCCCATATTCTTTCTGTTTTTTGACAGGCAGGGTCTTGGTGTGTTGCCCAAGCTGGAGTGCAGTGGTGCGATATAGACTCACTGCAGCCTCGACCTCCTGGGCTCAGGCAATCCGCCTCAGCCTCCTGGGTAACTAGGATCACAAGTGCGCATCACTATGCCTGGCTAATTTCATTTTTTTTTTTCTTTTTTAGATACAGGATCTCACTATCTTGCCTGGGCTGGTCTTGAACTGCTCAAGGGATCTTCCCACCTTGGCCTCCCAAAGTGCTGGGATTACAGGCGTGAACCACTATGCCAGGCTCTCCATATTCTATATTTCTTGAGGCAGGGTCTCACTTTGTCATCCACGCTGGAGTGCAGTGGCACTATCACAGCTTTACTGCAGCCTTAACTTACCAGGCTTGTATGATTTGCCAACCTCAGCCTCCCCAGTAGCTGGGACTACAGGTGCATGCCAGCATACCCAGCTGATTTTTTTTTTTTTTTTTTTTTTGAGATGGAGTCTTGCTCTGTTGCCCAGACTGGAGCGCAGTGGCACAATCTTGGCTCACTGCAAGCTCCGCCTCCAGGGTTCACGCCATTCTCCTGCCTCAGCTTTCCAAGTAGCTGGGACTACAGGTGCCAGCTACCACGCCCGGCTAATTTTTTGAATTTTTGTAGAGACGGGGTTTCACGGTGTTAGCCAGGATGGTCTCGATCTCCTGACCTCGTGATCCACCCGCCTTGGCCTCCCAAAGTGCTGGGATTACAGACTTAAGCCACTGCGCCCAGCCCTGTGTTTTTTGTCGAGATGGGGTTTCATGTTGCCCGTGCTGGTCTCAAACTCTTGAGCTTAAGCCATCTGCCTGCCTCTCCCTTCCAAACTACTGGGATTACAGGTGCGAGCCACTGCGCCTGGCTCCTCCATATTCTTAAATGTTAATTGAGGTCAGCTAAAATCCCCTGGTGACCATCAAGCAGACCTCCAGAGACAAAAACTCCTTCTCTGGGGAATTCAGAAGTAATTAGGTTTCCCTATTATCTAAAGGCACCTGGTTCCAGGCCTGTTTTCAAGTTAAAATGTGTAAGTAACTAGAATTTCTATACATCTCCGGAATGCATGCATGCAGAAACTCATTGTTCAACCCTGGCTGATATCAAGGCACCAAATGTCTAAAAATGTAATCATGTATCATGCAAATTACCCTTCAGCTCCTACTTTAGGTCCATAAATATCCCTATCGAAAAGTCCGCTGTGATGCACTCTGTCCTGTCTCGCTGAGGCCTCCACTGAACTCTGCTGCAGTGTTCCTTCTTTCTAACCAAACTTCCCTTTTTCTTTCTTTCTTTTTGTTTGAGATGGAGTTTCGCTGTTGTTGCCCAGGCACGATCTCCGCTCACCGCAACCTCCACCTCCTGGCTTCAAGCGATTCTCCTGCCTCAGCCTCCTGAGTAGCTGGGATTACAGGCAGGCGCTATCGCACCCGACTAATTTAAAACTTTCCTTTTTCAAACCTATACTGTTAGTAAATTCTTCTTACCAACCCACAAGCCGATCACTTTCCGAAGCCAGAGCTCTGACCCCTCACCTGGCATTAATAATTGTTGAAGGTGGACGATGGGTCCTGTATGGAGCCTAATGATCCATTCAATCCTTTGTAAAGGAAAAGAAAAATCTCAGGACCCCAAAACTCTTTATGCCAAAGTGAAGCCTGGAGACTGAGTCATGCAGTAACACCAACATTTTCCCAAGCAGAGAGCTGCTGCTTCACAGGCTTGTGTTAAAGCATTATACAGTAGCCAGACTCCCATAAGGAGATGAAAAGTCTCATGACTGCCCTCACAAATTGCTCATAAATTCTTTGCTGTGCCCTAAACCTTTCAAGATATATAGATCCTCCCATAAAACAAGGACATATTAAGTATAACTTCAGGTTTGCAACCTAAGTCTAACCCCTAAAACTACAGTCTTTTAGGTTTTTCACACTGACAAGGCCGATTACAAGCTTATCTTCCTAAGTGCCTCACCTCCTAACCCTCTCTTCCTAGGTTCCTTCTTCCCTTTAAAGACATTTGTAAATTCTGAAAACTGCTTTGGAGAGCATGGGCCACGGATGTTTCTGTGACCTGTTTCTCCTGGGTGTGACCTCAAACTCTCACTCAACAAATCTCGATGAACTGAGTGAGACCCTTGGCTCAGTCTCTAATTTTGGATTAACACTGTCTTAGTTCTTCAGTGGAATATCCAGCTGGGTTTAGAAACCAAATTAAATACAAGAAAGATTAACAAGAGAAAAGCATGCAAGTTTTCGTTGTTGTTTGTTTTTGAGACAGGGTCTGGCTCTGTCACCGAGGCTGGAGTACAGTGATGTGATCACAGCTCACTGCAGCCTCAAATTCCTGGGCTCAGGGAATCCTCCCACCTCAACCTCCCAAGTAACTGGGACTATAGGCACGCACCACCACACCCAGCTAGTATTTTTTGTAGAGTCTCCCTATGTTGCCCAGGCTGGTCTTGAGCTCCTAGGCTAAAGCGATCCTCCTGCCTTGGTCTTCCAAAGTGCTTGGATTACAGGCATGAGCCACCAAGCCCAGCTACAAGTTTTGTTAATTTTATGTGCACATGAGGATCTTCACAAGAGAGTGAAGACCTAAGAAATGACCAAAGCAGAAAGCCTTTTGGACAAAGAATGATCGGTTTTATGAAGGCACTGGGAGAACGGGGGTGGCGGAGCGGGGAGAGAATGGGGTAGAGCCATGGGAAGTTGCACCCTTTGCAGGGGAGAGGAACCTGGCCTCTCCTGTTCCTTGGTGGTAACCTGGGATTCAATCTGTGAGGCGGGAAGCCTGCTAGCAGGACTCTTGCTTTGCTGAGAGTCCCTGTTCCCTTTTTTTTAATTGTTCCTTTTCAAACAATAAACCCTACCCTTCTCACCCTTCAAAGTGTCTGTGAGCCTAATCTTTCATGATTGTGAGAAAAGAACCCAGTTTTTTTCTACAACACTAATGAGAGACCACTAGAGGTGTAGACATGAACGACTGCAGCCATTATTCCAGAGGTCATGAGATATGCCATTTCTGGCCAGGTACGGTGACTCACACCTGTAGTCCCAGGACTTTGGGAGGCCAGGGCAGGAGGATCTGTTGACCCCAGGAGCTGGAGACTAGCCTGGGCAATATACAGAGACCTCATCTCTATTTATTTAAAAACAATTATTTTACAAAAAGATATGGGCCGGGCGCAGTGGCTCATGCCTGTAATCCCAACACTTTGGGAGGCTGAGATGAGAGGGTCACTTGAGGTCAGGAGTTCGAGACCGGCCTGGCCAACATAGTGAAACCCCATCTCTACTAAAAATACAAAAATTAGCCAGGCATGGTGGCGGACACCTGTAATCCCAGCTACTCGGGAAGCTGAGGTGGGAGAATCGCTTGAACCCGGGAGGCAGAGGTTGCAGTGAGCCGAGATAGTACCACTGCAGTCCAGCCTGGGCAAGATAACATCATTAGGACAGAACCTAAGATTGGCCTTTTGAGATGTCTTTTTGTATATCTGACAACCGATGGCTCCACGTGGCCCGGGCAGCTGCTCCTGTGGCTCCACCCAGAAGCAACTGAGTACAGGAGGACCGTTTTCCACACCCCTATGATTGCACCCGGAGCCAATCGGCAGCAAGCACCCATTGCCTAGCCACCCGCCCTTCCCCCAAACTGTCCTTGAAAAACCTCAGCCTCCAATTTTTCAGGAGGCTGATTTGAGTAATAATAAAACTCCGGGGGTGGTGCGCTGCGCGGAGCACCTCACAGAAAGTGGTAAGTCAGGTGGCCACTGCCGCCGCCCCCGCCCCGCCCCCGCCCCCACCGAGTTTGTCGCTAGAAGGAAGATGGCGGGTCTGGAGGCGCAGTTATCTGATGAAAGAAGGGAAAAAGCAGCCCGTGCACAGTATAACTCGGAGCAGTTTACTTGTGTAAAAATGGAAGGTTATGAAGATCAGATATTGATAACAAAACATGGCGACTCGGGAAATGGAACGTTTTTGGATCCAAAGAACAGAATCTGTTTTAAATTTGATCACTTAAGAAAGGAGGCAACTGATCCAAGACCCTGTGAAGTAGAAAATGCAATTGAATCATGGAGAACTTCAGTAGAAACTGCTCTGCGAGCTTACGTAAAATAACATTACCCGAATGGAGCCTGCACTGTGTATGGCAAAAAACAGATGGACAGCAAACCACTACTGCATGCATGGAAAGCCATCAGTTCCCAGCAAAAAACTTTTGGAATGGTCGCCGGAGGTCAGAATGGAGGTTTACAATCACTCCTCCAACCACTCAAGTGGCTGGCGTCTTGAAAATTCAGGTTCATTATTATGAAGACGGTAATGTTCACCTAGTGCGTCATAAAGATATACAAGATTCCCTAACAGTGTCTAATGAAGTGCAAACAGCAAAAGAATTTACAAAGATTGTAGAAGCTGCAGAAAATGAGTACCAGACTGCCATCAGTGAGAATTATCAGACAATGTCGGACACTACTGTCAAAGCCTTCACATCGACAATTGCCAGTTACACGCACTAAGATTGATTGGAACAAGATCCTTAGCTACAAGATTGGCAAAGAGATGCAGAATGCATAAAATGAACATTGCATGACTGGATCATTTTAGTGTCTTTGTGTTAAAAAATTATTGCAAAAGTATTCTGAACTGTCAAGCTGCCCAGTCACATGGGCTATTGCCATTTAAAATCACTGTAATTAGTTTGATTAGAGCACAAAGCTTAGCTAATTAACCATTATTTTTCATTTTGTTCTAAGAGGACTGAAAATCAGTTTAGTTTAAGTGTCTTACTTTCTGTTAGTCCTTTCTTTCTTACAATGAAGAGATGGTTCTTCTAGTTTATGGTTAAAAGTTTTTGAAGTGTTTCAAAAATATTTTACTTACTGTAACCCTAAAATTGTTATCTTTTGGTTTATCAAATGGTTAATTTTGATATTTCTCCAGTTGGTGGTTGATGGATTTAGCCATATATGCTGCTAAAGAAATTGTCTATCTTCTCTCCTTCACCTGTTCCATTTATGTAAGGTTGCGATTAGAGGGAAAACATTTTCTATATCGATTGTGTTTTTAAACCTTTCAAGAAGGTTATTTAGCTAGCTTAGTACTTAATTTTTAAATTTTTTTTATTTTTATTACTATTATTTTTCTTCTTTTTTTTTTTTGAGACGGAGTCTCGCTCTGTCGCCCAGGCTGGAGTGCAGTGGCCGGATCTCAGCTCACTGCAAGCTCCGCCTCCCGGGTTTATGCCATTCTCCTGCCTCAGCCGCCGAAGTACCTGGGACTACAGGCGCCCGCCACCGCGCCCGGCTAGTTTTTTGTATTTTTTTTTTTTAGTAGAGACGGGGTTTCATCATGTTAGCCAGGATGGTCTCGATCTCCTGACCTCGTGATCCGCCCGTCTCGGCCTCCCAAAGTGCAGGGATTACAGGCTTGAGCCACCGTGCCCGGCCTTAATTTTTTTTAAACAAGGCAAGGTCTAATGCTGTTTTGAGATTCTGAAATTAAATGAAAATACTTATTTCAGAAATGCATTTAATGCTTTTTTCTTGTGACAGTTATGCACATCAGCTTGAATTCCATATGTCCCAGAGTTATTTTTATCATAAAGCCACAAATGTATTATAACAAGGCAAATTGTAATATATATAATCCTGAACTCAAAAAAGAAAAAAAACCAAACAAACTCTGATCTTCTGTATACCCGGCCCTACGTGTATAAAAGTCTTTCTCTATTGCAATTCCCCTGTCTTGATAAATCTACTCTATCTAGGCAACAGGCAAGAAGAATACATTGGGAGGTGACAAAAGGGTGGCTCAGAAGGTCCTATCGTATCTACAACTGCTGCTGCTCAGATGCTTTCAGCTTGAAATCATCAATATGCCAGGTCAGGGTATTTTGGGGTGTTATGTCCTTAACTCCTTTGGTCCAAAGAGTTGATTTTACTAATCATTCTGCTTGTGTGTATTTGAAAATTGCCTTCAAAACAAAACCCATGCCTTAGCCACTATGTGGTCCCAACTTAGCAGGTTACTGTAGGTTTCTGAGATGGGTGGGGGAAGGGAAAGGAGGGGGAGGGTTGAACATGGGTTAGCGAAATTCCTCAAATGTTTTGAGCTGTAGAACTCCTTTGGTTTTATTTGAAGAATTTTTATGAGACCAGAAATCGAAGACCTTTCCTTGGGAAGCTGATCTCTCACTCCCTGGGAGGATGCTCAGCCTTGCCTGACTTGGTGCCCTCAGAGAGATGCCTTCTGTGGCTCTTGCACTGGGGTCAGGTAACAGCAGGAAGCCTGTTGACAGGTAACAGCAAGAGAACAGGTGTGGGGGCGCTGGGTCTGGGGAGAGGGCTCTCAGCGACCTGCTTATAGCTCCAGGAACCTTCCAAGCAGGCACGGAGGAGACCTCTCTGAGTAGTGGCCCAGGAGGAGCAGGCAGGTGCCCGGGCAAGGGAATAGGTGGTTACAGCATTTCCAGGTCACTGCAGAAGACAGAAGGGGAACATGGCAAGTCCAGCTGGGACTTGAAATTCCCTGAGTTCATTATGCTCATTTATCTTTGTACACTTTCTCACACAGCAGCTTACTCCATCTCCACAATGCTTCAGGAAGTGGGCAAGGTGGATACTGTGCCTCACAGTTTTCAGCACTGAGGGCAGAGTTTCTGTGACTTGTCAAGGTCACACAATCAAAGGTCACAGAAGGGAGGGCACCATGGGAGCCCAGGATGTCCATGCTCTTTCGACTCTGTCACTCACCATCGGTGGGTTTGGAATCTTTAAATTTGGGGGATCCATTTGGTCTAGAAAGCGTGGGTGTGGCCTGCGGTTACCTGGGAGAGGCATGAGTGCCCCTGGGAGGGGGGTGCCTCATGCAGGCTGTGCAATGCCTCAGACAGGAGAGGCGGGTGCCTCATGCAGGCTGTGCAATGCCCCACCTGGAGAAGGTGTGCCTCATGCAGGGGCTGGTTTAGGAGGCAAGAGGTTAGATTCATGAACCGTGAGCGAGGGGATTGAATGCGGAGGAGGGGGCCCGAGACCGGGAGAGGCAGAGAACAGATCCAGGAAAGGGTTCTGGGGCCTTGAGGCCCTGATGGGCCAGATGCGTCCCCGGTCTGGGCCCAGCCTGCAGTGCAGGCCCAGCTGGGTGGAGGCACCGCCCCGGGGCTCCAGGCTGATTCAGACACCAGACGCCCCCTTCCGGGGTCCTCACCTCCCACATCCATCAGCTGCTGCTCCCTCTGGTATTGTTTACTTTTCTCTGGGTTTATTTACCCGGTCCCGACCCCCTCATTATTGCCTTGTGTTATCACCCAGAGTTTTACCATGAGTAAAACCTACCTGTTTTGTTTCTTTGTTTCATGACTTTCTTAAAAGTAAAAATAAAAATAAAAAACAAGGAAGTCATTTGGATGTTTACAAACAAACAAACAGAAACAAGGTGGGCTCCTATCACCCTGGCTTGGAAAGGGGCGGGCACCAGTTACACTCCTGAGAGGCAGGAGCAGAGCTGTGACTCCAACTTGATTAGTTTACTATGGTAAAGTGTGCATAATGTAAAATTCATCATTTTAATCAGTTTAATTTATTATTTATTTATTTTTAGAGACAGGGTCTCCCTCTTGCCCAGGCTGGAGTGCAGTTGCGTGATCATAGCTCACTGTAGCTTCAAACTCCTGGGCTCAAGCAATCCTCCCACCTCAGCCTCCTGAGTAGCTGGGACTACAGGAGGGGACCACGGTGGCAGGCCAGGTCTCACTAACCCTGGCCTCCAGCACAGCTGTTTCAGGACTGACTGAGTGGTTAAGTTAAATATTAAAAGCTGAAGAAAAGCCAGTAGGAGTTATTGAGAAATCATTTTTAGGCAGATAGTAAGTGTAAAGGTTCTCGGTGGAAATGTTCTTGTCAAAAGAAACAACCCCTGAACTATCTCTTTTCTAACAGAAAAGGTGGCTTGAAGGGCTGGGCTGGCAAGCTTTAATATGCAAATGCCGGCCATTAGAAACTGGGCTCATTCAATATGGCAATTCCCACCATCTTCTCCTTGTAACCAGGTGTACCAGGTGTCTTGGGCCACCTCAGATAACACCATGTGTTCGGAACATCTTAGCGACCCACATTTGCATATTAAAGGACTAAGGTGGGAGGGCCAGGTTTTTTGAGGGCTCTGTAAACCACTCACCTGATCAAACCAATCCCCTGGAGCTTATGGAAACCAGACATCACTTCCTCCAGCATCCCAATAGAAGCAGCCACTTTTCTGCCCCACATGGGGTTTTCTTTTTGTTTGAATCCCCCCTCCCTCTGTCTCTGTATAGGGAGTTTTCCTCTTCCTTCCTTCGTTCTTGCCTGTTAAACTTTTCATTCCTTAAAATCACTCCACGTGGCCGGGCGCGGTGGCTCAAGCCTGTAATCCCAGCACTTTGGGAGGCCGAGGCGGGTGGATCACGAGGTCAGGAGATCGAGACTATCCTGGCTAACATGGTGAAACCCCGTCTCTACTAAAAATACAAAAAACTAGCCGGGCGTGGTGGCGGGCGCCTGTAGTCTCAGCTACTTGGGAGGCTGAGGCGGGAGAATGGTGTGAACCCGGGAGGCGGAGCTTGCAGTGAGCCGAGATCACGCCACTGCACTCCAGCCTGGGAGACACAGCGAGACTCCGTCTCAAAAAAAAAAAAAAAAAAAAAAAAAAATCACTCCACGTGTGTCCATGTCGTTAATCCTATCAGTGCGAGACCGAGGACACTGGTGTTCCTCCAGTCATCGGAGCCGTATCACAAAGGCTGGAATGTAACAAAAGCCCACCAAGAGTTTTGCCTAGGCCTTTCCTGGGCCTTAAAGCATGACAAAACAATGAATGAATTCTTAACAGGACCCATTTAGGATTAAACAACTTTTATTGGGGGTCTGAAGAAACTCCCCGAGCCTCCACAAACACGTTTATTGGAGGTCTGAAGGAACTCCCCAAACCTCCATGATTTAGCAGGAGACAAGATAAGGGTAATCACCCCAGCACCCAGACCCATTTAGATAAACTTACTGAGGCTCCTGAAGAAGGTCTTCGGACTCAGACCTTAGTTATAGATTGAAAGAAGTTATCACTTATGTCTTTAGATAAATGCACACTTACACACAGACATAGAGCTTAGAAGGTATATAAGCTCTGAAAAACTTTGTAATTTTGAGTTGGTCTGGTGATAATTTCCAGGCCTTCTTTCTGTAACCGGTTACAGAAATAAAAACTCTCTTCCTCCCCAGTTCATCTGCATCTCATTACTGGGCCTCGAGAACCAGCAGCCTGACCTCAGTTTGGGCCAGGAACACCGCCATGCCCAGGTAATTTTATTTTTTTTAATTTTTGGTAGAGGCTGAGTCTCACTATGTTGCCCAGGCTGGTCTCCAACTACTGGCCTCAAGGCATCCTCCTGCTTTGTACTCCCAAAACACTGGATTATAGGCATGAGCCATCATACCTAGTCATGCCATTTAACCATTTTTAATTGTATAACTCAATAGCACTTAGTACATTCACAATTTTGTGCAACCTTCCCCACTATCTAGTTCCAGCATATTCCATCATTCCAAAATTCCAAATGGAAATCCTTCTACCTATGAAACGGTCATTCCCCACTCCCCTTTTCCTCTACCCGCTGGCAACCACCAATCTATTTTCTGTCTCTACAGATTTGCCTAGTCTGGATATTTCATATAAATGGCATCATACGGCTGGGCACGGTAGCTCATGCCTGTAATGCCAGCATTTTGAGAGGCCGAGGCAGGCGGATCAGGAGGTCAGGAGATTGAAACCATCCCGGCCAACATGGTGAAACCCTGTCTCTACTAAAAATGCAGAAATTAGCCGGGCGTGGTGGCGGCACCTGTAGTCTCAGCTACTCAGGAGGCTGAGGCAGGAGAATCGCTTGAACCCAGGAGGCAGAGGTTGTGGTGGGCCGAGATGGCGCCACTGTACTCCTACCTGGGTGACAGAGCAAGACTCCATCTCAAAAAAAATTAAAAAATAAATAAATAAATGGCATTATACAATACGAGCCTTTTGTATCTGTCTTCTTTCACTTAGAATGTTTCTTAGGTTGGTTCATGTTGTAGCATGTAGTACTTCATTCCTTTTTATGACTGAATAATATTTCATTGCGTGGATATGCCACTTTTATTCATTCATCGGCTGATGACATCTAGTTGTTTCTACCTTTTGGCTATTGTGAAGAATGTTGCTGTGAACATTTGTGTACACATTTTTGTTTGAACACTTGTTTTCAGTTCTTAGGAGTTGAATACCTAGGAGTGAAATTGCTGGATTACACTGCTAATTCTATGATTAACTTAGGAACATTGGTTTTTTTTTTTTTTTTTTTTTTTTTTTGAGACAGAGTCTCGCTCTGTCGCCCAGGCTGGAGTGCAGTGGCCAGATCTCAGCTCACTGCAAGCTCCGCCTCCCGGGTTCACACCATTCTCCTGCCTCAGCCTCCCGAGTAGCTGGGACTACAGGCGCCTGCCACCTCGCCCGGCTAGTTTTTTGTATTTTTTAGTAGAGACGGGGTTTCACCGTGTTCGCCAGGATGGTCTCGATCTCCTGACCTCGTGATCCACCCGTCTCGGCCTCCCAAAGTGCTGGGATTACAGGCTTGAGCCACCGCGCCCGGCCGGCCATTGGTTTGATTTTAGTTACATAACTCAGATTCTAATTTTATGTCACCATGCCTCAGTTTCCCTATGGGAGAGGGTGCTGAGGTGTCAGGTCAGACTGGTACCACAGCCTGCCAGGCCAGGGCCACCTGCAAGGGTAAAGAGACTGTATCTCCCATTGTGCTAGTTCTCCCCTTCTTGTTCCCTGGCTGCTAGGAATGTGCATAACGACCAGCATGGATTCAGTGCTTACCAAGTTCCAGACGCCATTCCCAATGGAAAGTGTGAATGAAATGGTCCTTTTACCTGAAATCCTTCCTCATGGCACTCTCATCTATTTTATTTCATTTTTATTTATTTATTTAGAGACAGGGTCTTGCCCTGTTGCCCAGGCTGGAGCGCAGTGGCATGATCACGGCTCGCTACAGCCTTACTTCCTGGGCTCAAGCAATCCTCCAGCTTCAGCCTTCTGAGTACCTGGGACTACAGGCATGCACCATCACACTCAGCTAATTTTTAAATTTTTTGTAGACACGGGGTCTCGCTATGTTCCTCAGGCTGGTCATGCCCTCCTGGGCTCAAGCGATCCTCCTGTCTTGGCCTCCCAAAATGCTGAGATTACTGATATGAGCCACTGTGCCCAGCCCCTCCTCTATTTGAATATTATTTCAGTCATTTAATCAAATGTCCAGGTGTGTATGGAATGGTGAGGTGTGTATGGAATGGTAACAAGGTTTGGCTTCCTATGTCCCAGACCCCCTTAATCACTGTGGGAATGCTCTTGTGTCTGGGACCCCAGGACTTATGGCAGGGGCAATATGATATAGTGACTACGCTACCTCCTGGCTGTGTGACCTGGGCCAAACTCCTTAACTGCCTATACCTGAGTTCTCCATCTATTAAAAAAAGAGCATTTAAAAAAATAGAGTTGTGAGCATAGAAGTTAGTACATGTAACACAGAGGTCCATGTTCTAACCGCAAAACCTGTGAATGTGACCTTATTTGGGAAAAGAGTCTTTGCAGATGTAATTAAGTCAGGGATCTTGAGATAAGGAGATCATCTTGGATTATCCAAGTGGGCTCTAAATCCAGTGACAATGACAGGGGCAGAAGAGGAGGAGACATGCAGGGAGGAGGAGGTTGGAGTGAGGCAGCCACACACCAAAGAACACCTGGGGCCACTGGGCGCTAGAAGGGGCAAGGAAGGAGTCTCCTCTTGAGCCTTTGGAGGGAGCTTGGCCCAGCCAAATACCTTTTCAGATTCCAGTTTCCAGAACTGTAAGAAAATAAGTTCCTGTTATTTTAAGCCACCCAATTTTTGGCAATTTATTACAGCATCCACAGGAAACTAATACGATGCTTAAAGTAGGACTCTTCTTAAGGAAGTGAGAGTGAGCTTCTATTATATTAGGGTTAGCTATGATTTTGCTCCCTGAGCTGTGTCAACCACAGCCCAGAGAGTGCTGGGCCACAGGCACCCCTGGGCTGTATGCTGGGACTACGGGTGGCTCCGGGCTCTCTGCAGCTTTTAAAATGGTCACACAGGCTCTCACGCCTAGTGGATACTTCCTCCCCTGAGGATTGACTTAGAATTTCAGAAGACCTCCGGACTCAGGCCAGTTCCCACAGCATCACGGAATATCTGGCTACAGGGAGTCCTCTTGGGAGCTGCTCTAGCAGGGGCCCGGGGCTGGGGCTGCAGCTTTAGCAACCTTCAGGGACAGTGGGGGTGTCCATCCTGCATTGCCCAGTGCCAGAAGGTCCATTCTGACCCAGTGTGCCCTGTCCCCTTAGATGCAGTGCCAGAGCCATCTGATTCAGGGCCGTCACCCTTGTCTAGAGCCAGCTCATCGGATGCCAGGTCAGAAGGCCTCGACAGGAAATGCTGCCTCCCACTTTTTTCTTTTTTTTCTTTTTCTTTTTTTTTTTTCTTTTTTTTGAGCTAGAGTTTCACTCTTGTTGCCCAGGCTGGAGTGCAATGGCGCGATCTCAGCTCACCGCAACCTCCGCCTCCTGGGTTCAAGTGATTCTCCTGCCTCAGCCTCCCGAGTAACTGGAATTACAGGCATGCACCACCACGCCTGGCTAATTTTGTATTTTTAGTAGAGATGGGGTTTCTCCATATTGATCAGGCTGGTCTCAAACTCCTGACCTCAGGTGATTCGCCTACCTCGGCCTCCGAAAGTGCTAGGATTACAGGCATGAGCCACCACGCCCGGCCCCACTTTGTTCTTGAGGAAGGATCAGGCTGAAATTCTAGGAATTTCCAAATGGACTGGGTTGGCTGGAGGGAAGTGGAAGTTAAAGGAATGTGAGGCTCAGGACTTGGGGTCTAGCTGGGAAGATGGTGAATCCCTCTTCAGTCCAGTGAGGGAGAAGCCCCTTCTGACTTCCGGCACTTTGACAGGAGCTGCACAGGATGCCAAAGTTCCGTTTATTCCTCTGTTCTCTGCAGGGTCTGCCCTCTCAGGATTTCAAAGTATTTATAGTGTCTCGATCATTGTGTTTGCTCAGTGGATGGATTACTGCTTTTAAGACATCGAGTAAAAATGTAAAGAGTCGAACAATGGTTAGTGAGTCATTTTATAACTAGAATTATTACTCACTGGCTTATTCTCTCTTCCAAAATTTGGGTTTTTGTAAATTGAGTTTTCTGAAGTGGTTACATATTTAAAGGGCAAAAAAAGGGAGAAAAGTAAATTCTGCAGTCATACGTTCCAAGAAGTAGCTACTATATATTATTCGGGACTTTCTATGTGCCAGAAACCGTTTTATTGATTGATTGATGGAGACAGGGTCTTGCTGTGTCGCCCAGGCTGGAATGCAGTGGTATGACCATGGCTCACTGCAGCCTCAATCTCCCAGGCTCAAGCAATCCTCCCACCTCATCCTCCTGAGTAGCTGGGATTACAGGATTATGACACAACTCCTGGTTCCTTTTTAAATTTTTTTATAGAGATGGAGTCTTGCTATGTTGCCAGGACTGGGCTTGAACTCCTGGGCTCAAGGAATCCACCCATCTCAGCCTCTCAAAGTGTTGGGATTATAGGCATGAGCCATCATGCCCAACTCATGCACTATTTTAAATCATTAAATATATTATCTCATTTAATCTTTATAGTTACTCTGTGTGATAAGCATGATCATGCATCACTTAACAATAGGGCTACGCTCTGAGAAATGCATTGTTAGGTGATTTCTTTGTTGTGAGAACATCATAGAGTGTCTTACACAAACGTAGATGGCATGGCCTACTACACACCTAGGCCATATGGTGTAACCTATTGCTCTTAGGCTACAAACCTATATAGCATATTACTGTACTGAACACTGTAGGTAATTGTAACACAATGGTAGGTTTTGTGTATCTAAATATGTCTAAACATAGGAAAGGTACCGTAAAAATACTGTAAATAAGATTAAAAATGGGCCAAGCATGATGGCTCCTGCCTGTAATCCTAGTGTTTTGGGAGGCCAAGGCAGAAGGAATGCTCGAGGCCAGGAGTTCAAGATTAGCCTAGGCAACACAGTGAGACCCCGTCTCCAAAAAGTTTTTTAAAAATTAGCCAGGGATGGTGGCATATATCTGTAGTCGTAGCTTCTTGGGAGGCTGAGGCAGGAAGATCACTTGAGACTAGGAGTTTGAGATCAGCCTGGGCAACACAGCAATACCCCATCTCAAAAAAGGAAAGAAAAAAATGGTATGGTATACATATGGTACATGTATATAGGGCACTTACCATGAATGGAGTTTGCAGGACTAGAAGTCGCTCTGAGTGAGTTCATCAGTAAATAGTGAGTGAATGTGAAGGCCTAGGACATTACTATACATGTTTGTGTGACTGGAGCACAGTAGGTTTGTTTACACCAGTATCATTCCAAATGCACAAGTTATGTGTTGTGCTATCACTCTCAACATGTGAATAATATCAACAGCTAAAATGTCACTAGATGATAGGAATTTTAAGTTCCATCATCATTTTTTTTTTTTTTTTTTGAGACGGAATTTCGCTCTTGTTGCCCAGGCTGGAGTGCAATGGCGCAATCTTCGCTCATTGCAACCTCTGCCCCCCAGGTTTGAGTGATTCTCCTGTCTCAGCCTCCTGAGTAGCTGGGATTACAGGCATGCACCACCACGCCCAGCTAATTTTGTATTTTTAGTTGTGGGGGTTCAGTCAGGATGGTGGGGAGAATTATAAGCCACAAACCTTCTTTTTGCAAAAGTCTCAGGATAAGGTTATGGCTGAAGGCAACCGAATTCTTACCTTGAATAAATAGCTTAAAGTGGGTACAAAGGAAGGTAGAGTAGTTTATCTAACTAGCTTGTTTATTCATGTGGTCTTAAGACCAACCTTTGATCATTTAGGGGTGCATGATAGCTCTCTCCGGGGTGGGGGCGACCAGGTTAATTACCCACAGGTGTGTTTACTCACAACCTTTGTCAATTAATCTTTACTGAATGCAAGTCTCGCTGGCAAGTTGAGGCCGTGGCTGATGACTCGGTACAGAACCTTCCTTGGTGTCTGTAAGTGGCACGGACACTCAGCCGGACTGGCAAAGCAGAATGTCTATGTGTCAGTGCACATTATTCATCCGTCGTTGGGTCAGGGTCTGTAGGAGAGACCCCAGCATTTAGTAGAGATGGGGTTTCTCTATGTTGGTCAGGCTGGTCTCGAACTCCTGACCTCAGGTGATCCACCCTCCTCGACCTCCCAAAGTGCTGGGATTACAGGAGGGAGCCACCACACCCGGCCCCATTATAATCTTATGGGACCACCATCATATATGCAATCCATTGTTTACTGAAATGCTGTTTGTGACACATGGTGTACTATTATTATCATTATTTTTGAAACACGGTCTCACTTTGTGAGACCTGGAATGCAGTTGCACAAACATGGCTCACTGCAGCCTCAACCTCCTGGGCTCAAGTGATCCTCTTGCCTCAGTCCCCAACAAGGAGCTGGGACTACAGGTGTGTACCACCATGCCCAGCTATTTTTTTTTTTTTTTTTTTGTATTTTTTTGTAGAGACAGAGCTTCGCCATATTGCCCAGGCTGGTCTTAAGCTCCCGAGTTCAAGTGATCCACCTGCCTCAGCCTCCCAAATTGTTGGGATTACAGGTGTGAGCCACTGCACCTGGCCTGACTGTACTGTTATTTTATCCCCCTTTTTAGGGATAGATCCAGGTTTTATGAAGTTTATAAAATAGAGACGGCCAGGCATGGTGGCTTATGCCTGTAATCTCAGCACTTTGGGAGGCCAAGGCTGTAGAACCACTTAAGCCTAGGAGTTCTAGACCATCCTGGGTAACACAGTGAGACCCCCGTCTCTACAAAAAATAAAAAATTAGCCAGGCATGGTGGTGCATGCTTATACTCCTAGCTAAATTTGGGAGACTGAGATGGGAGGATCACTTGAGCCTAGGAATTCGATCATAGTGTGAGCTATGATCATGCCACTGCACTCCAGTCTGGGTGACAGAATGAGACTCTTTCTCTTAAAAAAAAAAAAAAAAAATTCAGAGGACTTTCTTTAAAAGATTAAATTGCAATGATACAGTTATAATACAAAATTAGGTAGAGAGCCTTAGCAAGTAAGTTGTCCCAAAGCTTAAGCTTCATTAGCTTCATGGCCTGATTTGAGGATGGAGAAAATTAGTTTAGAAGAAACTAAGTTTTTTTTGTCCAAGGTCACACAGCTCAGAATCAGTGGAGAGGGAATTTAAAGCCAGGTCTGCCCAACTTTTCATCAGCAAATTACCCTTTTCTGAAAATGGGAATAACACACATATAGCATTCACTATGTGCCACACACATAGGAAGCACTTTACATATTTTAAATAATTAATTTTCACAACACGCTATGATGTAGGTTTTATTTTCATCATCCACTTTTATATATGAGGACATTGAGGCACGGAGAGGTTACGGATTAGTAACTTGCCCAAGGTCTCACAGCTAATTGATGGGAACCATAAGAAATCATGAGAACTGGTTTGCTGAGGCATCCACTTTGAGTTTGTAGTAAACAGAAACTAGAAGATGCACCCTGAGCCTCATAAAAGGCAACTTGAGCCTGAACCTCTGCTTCATGGTTTCTTTGAGATCTTATTTTCTAATCCCAACCAAATCCTTGGTTCTCAGCCTGCCTGTATGGAAGCTTTGTCAGGTAATTTGGTTCATATAATTAGGATTTAAAGGAGAATGAGAGGTTGGGTGCAGTGGCTCACACCTGTAATCCCAATACTTTGGGAGACCAAGGTGGCAGGATCACTTGAGCCCTGGAGTTCGAGACCAGCCTAGACAACATAGGGAGGCCCCTGTCTCTATAGCAAAAAAAAAAAAAAATTAGCTGAGCATGGTGGTGCACACTTGTTGTCCCCGCTACTCAGGAGGCTGAGGTGGGGAGGTTGCATAAGCCTGGTAGGTCCAGGCTGCAGTGAGCTGTGATGGTGCCACTGCACTCTAGCCTGGGTGGCAGAGCAAGACTCTTGTCTCAAATAAATAAATCAATACATAAAAATAAAAGAGAATGGGCCAGGTGCAGTGGCTCACGCCTATAATCCCAGCACTTTGGGAGGCCGAGGCAGGTAGATCACCTGGGGTCAGGAGTTCAAGACCAGCCTAACCAACATGGAAAAACCCTGTCTCTACTAAAAATACAAAATTAGCTGGGTGTGGTGGTGCATATCTGTAATCCCAAGTACTTAGGAGGCTGAGGCAGGAGAATCTCTTGAATCCAGGAGGTGGAGGTTACAGTGAGCTGATATCAAGCCATTGCATTCCAGCCTGGGCAACAAGAGCGAAACTCCGTCTCAAAAAAAAAAAAATAATAAATAAATAAAATAAAATAAAAGGGAATTAACTGTACCCTAAAAAGATAGGGTGGTAAGTTTATCATAACTCATGTTGTTAAAGGTACCTTTTTGGGGTCTACTCTTTGACCTAATAATTCTTATGGATGCCTGGTCTGAAGAAATCATCTTAAAGATAATGCTTTATGCCGGGCGCGGTGGCTCAAGCCTGTAATCCCAGCACTTTGGGAGGCCGAGGCGGGTGGATCACGAGGTCAGGAGATCGAGACCATCCTGGCTAACATGGTGAAACCCCGTCTCTACTAAAAATACAAAAAA